>NW_011494673.1:3219513-3221823 GCF_000754665.1 Bison bison bison | reverse complement strand
CATGCGAAGAGTTGACTCATTGGAAAGACCCTGATGCTGGGAGGGATTGGGGGCAGGAGGAGAAGGGGACGACAGAGGATGAGATGGCTGGATGGCATCACTGACTCAATGGACGTGAGTCTGAGTGAACTCTGGGAGTTGGTGATGGACAGGGAGGTCTGGCATGCTTCAGTCCATGGGGTCACAAAGAGTTGGACATGACTGAGCAACTGAACTGAACTGAACTGATTGATCCTGAGTTGGAAGTGGGGATAAAAAATATACAGCAGCTGACCAGGTCCTCAGAATTCCGAGGCAATTACTGCAGAGTTTTTTGTTTTCTGGACTGGTTGCTGCAAAAATTGGGATTTGGCTTCCATCTGTAGCAAGCAACTCAGGAAGTCAAGCGTAGCTGCAATGGGGAGCTAAACAACAACCCCTGTAGCAATGCCTTTGAGTTGCTGCCAAGTGCAAATAATGGTGGCTGACTCCTTGCAAGCTCTGAGTAAATAGCTTTTGCTTGTTCTCATTTCAGTGGTCTTAACTATTTCCACATGTCTGACAGCACAGCCTTCCAGCAGAAGTCAACAGCCTCTAAGTGAAAAGCAAACACAGTTCGGGAATAGCAAGGTGGCCCAAATGGTTGGAGGAGGATAAATTGGGAGGAGCAGTAGGACATGAGGTCAGAGAAGAAAGACAAGGGCAGATTATCCCTGCCCTTATAAGACTTGTGGCTTTGACTCTGAGTGAGCTGGGAAGCCATTGTGGGTTTTGAGTAGAAGAATGACCTGATCAGACACAAACTGCTAGATTCAGAAAAGACTGTATTTAATAAACAATTATCTAATTGAGCTATATTGTTCTCTACAGAAGAAAGACTGTGGAAATAGGAAACATAAAGTCTAGTGGAAGAAAGAGCCAGAAGAGCAGGAATCAGGGGTGTTTATATCCAAAATTCTGGACACATTTCCTCTAAGATGACTCATGAATAGGGGAGGGTGAAATAGCCCTTAAGAGTTAATCATGTGTGCTCTGCACCTGTTCTCCCCACTCACATGCCACCTCCTTCATCTAAGTTCTTCCTTTGTACTGGGCACTGATGATGGCACAGCAGATACAGCCATGAACCAGACAGACACATCCAGAGGAGATGAGATTGCTGTAGGGGAGCAAAATTTTTTTACCCCCAAATATACCTCTTTCACATGAGGATTAATTTAGGCTGATTATTTTTAAGAAACAGAAGATCTTCTTGTTACCTCCCCCTTAACTGCCTAAAAGAATTTAGATAAAAGGCCTATTCCTGGAATAGGGCTATTATGAGAAACGTCAGCAAAGAATATAGGCTAGGTGTGAAACAGGAGAGAAGGGGGCAGGACACAATTTTGAAAGAATGACATAGCCCAAGGACACAACATAGACCAATTAAATGGGTCCAAGATGGCAGACAAGACAGTTCCAAGGCACCATCAAAGACCGAAAGGTGGGCGGGGGGCCCAATTCCAGGAAATCTCCACCCCTTCCCCAAAACAGCTGGAATAATCTCCCACTCATTAGCTTATGAAGTTACCCAGCCTATAAAAACTAACCACCCCACATTTGGAGGCCACTGCACTCGCCCTCTGTGTTGGCCCACACTCTGTCTGTGGAGTGTGTTTCTCTCTGAATAAATCCACTTCTTAGCCTATCACTTTATCTATCACTGAATTCTTTCTACAATGAGACATCAAGAACCTGAGCTTCATTACTGTAGGTTTGCACTGAGTTCAAGTCCTAGCCATGTAGGTTCACGTCCTCAGTTCAGTTCAGTCACTCAGTCGTGTCTGACTCCTTGTGACCCCATGGACTGCAGCACACCAGGCTTCCCTGTCCATCAACAACTCCCTGAGCTCGCTCAAATTCATGTCCATTGAGTTGGTGATGCCATCCAACAATCTCATCCTCTGTCATCCCTTCCTCCTGCTGTCTTCAATCTTTCCCAACATCAGGGTCTTTTCAATGAGTCATTTCTTTGCATCAGACGGCCAAAGTATTGAAGTTTCAGTTTCAGCGTCAGTCCTTCCAATGAATATTCAGGACTGATTTCCTTTAGGATGGACTGGTTTTATCTCCTTGCAGTCCAAGGGACTCTCAAGAGTCTTCTCCAACACCACAGTTCAAAACCATCAGTTCTTTGGTGCTCAGCTTTCTTTATAGTCCAACTCTCACATCCATACATGACTACTGGAAAAACCATAGCTTTGACCAGACAAACCTTTGTTGGCAAAGTAATGTCTCTGCATTTTAATATGCTGTCTAGGTTGGTCATAGCTTTTCTTCCAAGGAGCAAGC
>NW_011494673.1:3214718-3219413 GCF_000754665.1 Bison bison bison | reverse complement strand
AGTTAATATGCTGTCTAGGTTGGTCATAGCTTTTCTTCCAAGGAGCAAGCATCTTTTAATTTCATGGCTGCAGTCACCATCTGCAGTGATTTTGAAGCCCCCAAAAATAAAGTCTGTCACTGTTTCTATTGTTTCCCCATCTATTTGCCATGAAGTGATGAGACCAGATGCCATGATCTTAGTTTTCTAAATGTTGAGCTTTAAGCCAGCTTTTTCACTCTCCTCTTTCACTTTCATCAAGAGGTTCTTTAGTTCCTCTTCACTTTCGGCCATAAGGGTGGTGTCATCTGTATATCTGAGGTTATTTATATTTCTCCTGGAAACCTTGATTCCAGCTTGTGCTTCATCCAGCCTGACATTTCCCATGATGTACTCTTGCATATAAGTTAAATAAGCAGGGTGACGATATACAGCCTTGATGTACTTCTTTACCAATTTGGAACCAATCCGTTGTTCCATGTCTGGTTCTAACTGTTGCTTCTTGACCAGCATACAGATTTCTCAGGAGGCAGGTAAGGTGGTCTGGTATTCCCATCTCTTTAGGAATTTTCCACAGTTTGTTGTGATCCACACAATCAAAAGCTTTGGCATAATCAATAAGGCAGAAGTAGATGTTTTTCTGGAACTCTCTTGCTTTTTGATGATCCAGTGGATGTTGACAATTTGATCTCTGGTTCCTCTACCTTTTCTAAATCCAGTTTGAACATCTGGAAGTTCACAGTTCATGTACTGTTGAAGCCTGGCTTAGAGAATTTTGAACATTACTTTGCTAGCGTCTGAGGTGAGTGCAATTGTGTGGTAGTTTGTGCCTTCTTTGGTATTGCCCTTCTTTGGGATTAGACTGAAAAATGACCTTTTCCAGTCCTGTGGCCACTGCTGAGTTTCCCAGATTTGCTGGCATATTGAGTGCAGCACTTTCACAGCAACATCTTTTAGGATTTGAAGTAGCTCAACTGGAATTCCATCACCTCTACTAGCTTTGTTCATAGTGATGCTTCCCTAAAGGCCCACTTGACTTCACATTCCAGGATTTCTGGCTCTGGGTAGGTGATCACACTGTTGTGGCTATCTGGGTTATGAAGATCTTTTTTGTTTTTGTTTGTTTTTTTTATGAAGATTTTTTTTGTGTAGTTTTTCTGTGTATTCTTGCCACTACTTCTTAATATCTTCTGCTTCTGTTAGGATGATACCATTTCTACATTCCTTTGAAGAAAGTAGGGAAAACCACTAGACCATTCATGTATGAGCTAAATCAAATCCCTTATGATTATACAGTGGATTCAAGGGATTAGATCTGATAGAGCGCCTGAAGAACTATGGATGGAGGTTTGTGACAATGTACAGGAGGTGGTGATCAAGACCATCCCCAAGAGAAAGAAATGCAAAAAGGCAAAATGGTTGTCTGAGGAGACCTTACAAATAGCTGAGAAAAGAAGAGAAGCTAAAGGCAAAGGAGAAAAGGAAAGATATACCCATTTGAATACAGAGTTCCAAAGAACAGCAAGGAGAGATAAGAAAGCCTTCCTCAGTGGTCAATGCAAAGAAATAGAGGAAAAGAATAGAATGGGAAATACTAGAGATCTCTTCAAGAAAATTAGAGATACCAAGGAAACATTGTATGTAAAGATGGGCTCCATAAAGGACAGAAATGGTTCAAGTCCTTGTCTGAGGTAAATGGTTTTAGGTGTAGTGGGGGGAAACTCAGCAGAGCCTAGAGATTAGAGTCCACTCTGAGTCCCACTCTCTGCTGGGCCCAGTCAATATTTACCAAATATTTGCTTTTCCATCTCCACTTGCATTGCCCTCCTCCCATTTGAAGTCCCCAAACACTACCCCTAACAACCGCTTTTGTTTTTAACTGAACATGGTATTTAAGGTGAAAATTTCTGCCATTTTGGTGAGTTACTCAGTTTTCTGCCTCTCTCCCATGTGTACATGTTATCAAACTTTTGATTATCTCCCGTTAATCTTACTCACATCAATTTAATTCTTAGACCAGTCAGCACTTAGAAAGGCAGAGGAAAATACCTTCGTGACACTGCCGGGAAAAAAAAAAGCAGTTATAACATGCCATTCCCAGTGGGCTGTCAACTAAAAGAAGCCCAACATAAGAGTTGCAAAGTAAGTTTTATTTCAGCAAAATGAGGACTGCAGCCCGGGAGACGGCACCTCAGACAGCTCTGAGAAACCCCTCCAAAGAAGTAGTGGACGAAGTTCAATATGTGTGACTTTGGTGAAAGGGGAGTTCAATGCAATCGAGCAGTTATTTTACAAAAGGTTTTCTGCTTCACTAGGAGCTGAAGTCAGCACTAAGGGAGGGATTTAGTGCTTTTCTAGATATGAGGAGATGTAAGGATGGGACCATGAAATCAGTTCCTAATGCTCAAAAGTCTCCAAGCCAGGCTTCAACAGTACATGAACCATGAACTTCCACATGTTCAAACTGGATTTAGAAAAGGTAGAGAAACTAGAGATGAAACTGCCAACATCCGTTGGATCATCAATAAAGCAAGAGAGTTCCAGAAAAACATCTACTTCTGCTTTATTGACTATGCCAAAGCCTTTGACTGTGTAGATCACAACAAACTGGAAAATTCTTAAAGAGATGCGAATACCAGACCACCTTACCTGCCTCCTGAGAAATCTGTATGCTGGTCAAGAAGCAACAGTTAGAACCAGACATGGAACAACGGACTGGTTCCAAATTGGTAAAGAAGTGCATCAAGGCTGTATATCGTCACCCTGCTTATTTAACTTATATGCAAGAGTACATCATGGGAAATGTCAGGCTGGATGAAGCACAAGCTGGAATCAAGGTTGCCAGGAGAAATATAAATAACCTCATATATATAGATGACACCACCCTTATGGCAGAAAGTGAAGAAGAACTAAAGAACCTCTTGATGAAAGTGAAAGAGGAGAGTGAAAAAGCTGGCTTAAAGCTCAACATTTAGAAAACTAAGATCATGGCATCTGGTCTCATCACTTCATGGCAAATAGATGGGGAAACAATAGAAACAGTGACAGACTTTATTTTTGGGGGCTTCAAAATCACTGCAGATGGTGACTGCAGCCATGAAATTAAAAGATGCTTGCTCCTTGGAAGAAAAGCTATGACCAACCTAGACAGCATATTAAAACGCAGAGACATTACTTTGCCAACAAAGGTTTGTCTGGTTAAAGCTATGGTTTTTCCAGTAGTCATGTATGGATGTGAGAGTTGGACTATAAAGAAAGCTGAGCACCAAAGAATTGATGGTTTTGAACTGTGGTGTTGGAGAACACTCTTAAGAGTCTTTTGGACTGCAAGAAGATCAAACCAATCAATCCTAAAGGATATCAGTCCTGAATATTCATTGGAAGGACTGATGCTGAAGCTGAAACTCCAATACTTCGGCCACCTGATGCAAAGAACTGACTCATTGAAAAGACCCTGATGCTGGGAAAAATTGAAGGCGAGAGGAAAAGGGGACAACAGAGGATGAGATTGTTGGATGACATCACCAACTCAATGGACATGAGTCTGAGTAAGCTCCAGGAGTTGGTGATGGACAGGGAAGCCTGGCCTGCCAGTCCATGGGGTGTCAAAGAGTCGGACACGACTGAGCAACTGAATTGAACAGAAAGACCTGTTCCACCAGTTTCCCTCAAGCACAAAGTGCCCCATTCTCCACCCTGAGCTCCCTTCAGGGTAAGTCGAAGGGCAACAGCTGCAGCAGAACAAGATTCTGTCCCCACAGCGGCAGATGGCAAATGACCTTGGCAAGCACAAATTTGTAGTTGACAAGCCTCATAGATTATGTTAGATCATTTTGATAGGGATTTAGTCTGGTACCATGGTTCCCAAACTGGGAAACACAGCATCCCAGGGAACAAGAGCAATTCCACAGAGTCACCATGGGTATTTTTAAATTTCAAGGGAAATTCAGCAGCACCTGTCAAACACTGTACAGGACTACTAACTTCAGGTGGTTCACAGTTTCAACATGAAATCATGCTGCGTTGCTTTTAATGATATCACTGGGGAAGAAAAACAACACTTCCTCTACCGTCTTAGGTTCAGTTTGGGTTATCTGCAAATTAAACTGACAAAAGAGATTAGCAAAAGGAAAAGTTTACTTTTGGAAACAATGCGAATACATGCAGAAGTGCTCAGTGGGAAAAGAAAAGACTTCTACAGTGAGGACAAATAGGTTTCTTTAGCAAAGACAAATGGGTTGTTAGGAGGGCAAATAGGAGACAAAAAAGTAGCAACTTAGCACATACACACAAGCATGGTATTCTGAGTAGGTCTCCTGACTCGTATCTCTGTGAAACTGTTTTTGGTGTTTTCTGTAATAAAAAGCAAGTACTATGTAGAATGAGTGTTTGTGCTCGGTGCTCAGTTGTGCCTGACTCTTTGCAACCCCATGGAGTGTAGCCTGCCAGGTTCCTCCGTCCGTGGGATTTTCCAGGCAAGAATAGTGGAGTGGGTTAGCATTTCCTCCTCCAGGGGGTCTTCTCCTGCATTGCCATCAGGTTCTTTACTGCTGAGCCATGGGGGATGCCCCTAGGATGCGTGTGATGGTGCCCAAGTCTGATTTTAAAGTTTGAGAAGGTGTGCAGTGCTCAGCCAGCACACATATCTCAATACTACGTATAGGTTATTTAAGAATGAAATTAAAATATTATCTTTCCTTTTAATGTATGTGTATT
>NW_011494673.1:3200541-3214618 GCF_000754665.1 Bison bison bison | reverse complement strand
CTTTTTTTAAAAATAATTAGAAAACATTTTTTTTGGCTATGCTGGGTCTTCATTGGTGTGCAGGCTTTCTCCAGTTGCAACAAGCGGGGGCCCCTCTCTAGTTGTGGTACTCAGGCTTCTCACTGTGGTGGCTTCTGTTACTGTAGAGCACAGGCTGTAGAGCATCAGGGCTTCAGTCGTTTCAGCGCCCGGTCTCTAAAGCACGGGCTTAATGGTTAATGGCACCATCTTAGCTCTTCCACAGCATGTGGGATCTTCCTGGATCAGGGATAGAACCTGTGTCTCCTGCACTGGAAGGCAGATTCTTTACCACTGAGCCACCAGGGACGCCCCATAAATGCTTAGTTGTATGAACATAAAAATATGTGGGACTGTTGAGTATGTCTTTTGGCCTAGGAGACTTGGTGCAGAAAGTAGAAGCACCAGGGTTTAGTTTTGATGAACCCCTGTTTAGTGGTTGAAGGTTCTGTTTGCAAACGTCATGTGTTCAAATCCCAGCTGAGTTGCTTGCTGACTACGTGCTTTTCTTGGACAAGTTATAATATTTATCATCTCCGTGCCTCAGTTTCTTCATCTGTAAACTGAGAATGATGATAATAGGAGCTAACTCTCAGGGCTGTGGTAAGGATTGAGTGGGATGGCATTGTGAAGCCCTCAGTCCAGTGCCTGCCCCCCACCCCCACCTGGCACACCAGTTAATGGGGTAGAGTTACATAAAGAAAGCTCTGAAGGTTTCCCGAAGAATGCAGTGTTCTGTGTTCCCGCTCCACCCATCCCAGGATCAGGCTGACTGAACAATCCTCCCCTTTGTCTTAGGCCTTGGGAGATAAAGTCAAGTCTGGAAAAAGAAGGGAGGGTTTTATGAGGTCCTCATCCTAGCCCAATCAGCCTGCCAGTGCCAGGTTTTCTTGGCGAGTTGCACAGAAGGAGACTCTAAAGTACAGGAGGAACCAGGGACCAAACAAAGGGAACAAAAGAAAACCTACAGTCCTGTGCTTGCTGGGAGGCTGAAGTTTAGAAAAAATTTACCTGAAGCCATGTTTGGGTGGCTCCGTGGGTAAAGAATCCATCCGCCTTCAAAGCTTTAGACGCAGGAGACATTTGGTTCCATTGCTTGGTCAGGAAGATCCCCCTGGAGAAGGAAATGGCAACCCAGTCCAGTATTTTTGCCTGGAAATCCTGTGGACAGAGGAGCCTGACAGGCCACAGTCCATGGGGTCACAAAAGAGTCGGACATGACTAAGCAACTGAACACACAAAGCAAAGCAAAGCAAAGCAAACTACAAAGTCTCCACCTTTTATTACACACATAAAGATGTGACACGGTGTGTCAAAAAACCCCTGATGTAATGTAGTGCACCTGGATTGTTAACTGAAGCTGCTTCTCTATATCAAAGTGAATTAGAAGGTCCAGGTAAGGGGGTGGGGAGCAGTGTTTCATTCCTGATGTTGTTGTTCAGTCACTAAGTCATGACCGACTCTTTGATACCCCATGGACTGCAGCAAGGTTCCCTGTCCTCCACTGTCTCCCAGAGTTTACTCAAACTCATGTCCATTGAGTCGGTGATGCCATCCAGCCATCTCATCCTCTGCCCTCAGTCTTTCCCAGCATCAGGGTCTTTTCCAATGAGTCAGTTCTCTGCATCAGGTAGCCAAAGTATTGGAACTTCAGCTGCAGCATCAATCCTTCCAATGAATATTCAGGGTTGATTTCCTTTAGGATTGACTGCTTTGATCTCCTTGCAGTCCAAGGGACTCTCAAGAGTCTTCTCCAACACCACAGTTTCAAAGCATCCATTCTTCATTCATTACTGATGACACAACTTTCAAAAGCAAAGTTTCTGATGGTGTCTGATTTTAGAGGCCAAGATGTCTCAGTGAGTAAGAAAGCAGGAGTCCTCAGGCCATTCTACTGCTGTAACTTGTCCTTGGGAGAAATAAGTCTTTCCTGTTCAGCTCTGTAACTGGCTTTATCTTTATTATCCCAACCAAAAGAATGACAGGGCACATTTTTAACTTCTCCTGCTTTCTCACTGCTAATTTTTGCTTTCTCAATCTTGAGAATGAGGAGGAGTGGAACTTCATGGCGGCCAGGTAGGAGAAGACAACAGCAGCATCTTTCTTTCCGGCAGCAAGGGGACAAAAACCAAATGTGCCTGTGTATTCCCACCAACACCCTGACAGGCGGCAGGGGCTGAGTGACTGGCTTGGGGAGGCTGGGGCCCTTGACCAGCTGGAGAGAGGGGAGGCTGGCAGGAGGCCTTGCACAGCCTGGAGCAGGGAGGCTGGGGCCCTCGACAAGCTGGAGAGAGGGGAGGCTGGCGGGAGGCCTTGCACAGCCTGGGGCACTCCCCTGCCCCACCCCAGCATTCCTCTCTCTTGGAAAATCTGCCCTGTTATCTCAAGAATCAGGGGACATTGGGGGGAGGGGAGGGCTAACACAGTCATTTCTCTGGTTCCCAGAGCCATCCTGGGTAGACTCCCCAGATGTTTTTCTAATTACTAGTGCAATCCTTTTAGGTTGAATGTGGTCTCAGCTTCTGATCTCCACAGTCTGGCCCCAGTCTCCCTTCCCAGCTGACTGCCTTTCCTACCCTCTGCCTTCACTGTCTTGGTGTCATCCTCTCCCCTGAAGCCACACACACCTGGTTTCAATCCCAGTGAAAAGAAAGATAGTGACTCTTTGCGACCCCATGGACTGTAGCCCACCAGGCTCCTCCATCCATTGAATTTTCTAGGCAAGAGTACTGGAGTGTGTTGCCATTTCGTTCTCCAGGGGATCTCCCTGGCCCAGGGATCAAACCCAGGTCTCCCGCATTGCGGGCAGACGCTTTACCGTCTGAGCCACCAGGGAATCCCATGTAATCTCATATACAAATGGCGGAGGCCTGGATAAATTATTTGCCCTGGAGCCCTGATCTCCCAATCTGATAAATGGGGCCAACAAATACCTACCTCATAGGGTTATTGGGAGAATGGAATGAGATGAAGACAGTTACCAAATATATAATTTGTGCCCTATAAATATAAGTCACTTCACTTTCACGTGCTGTTTCTGCCCCCTGCAAGGCTCTTGCTCACTTTTCCTTCACTGTTCCAATCCAAATGGAACCAAGCAGAGCCCTGCCCCCTCGCCCAAGTGCAAAGGCCCCTCCATGCTGCCTGCCTCTTGTTTGTACAGAAGCTGAAGTCTCCCAGACCCCCCCTCCACCCCACCCCAACCCTCCCACCCCATCACAAAAAGAGCAGGCTCAAGCAGCTAATGATTAGACAGTAGAGTCACAGAAGCCTTCAGTGTCTGATGCATGTTCCTGAGTCATTTTACAGATACTGTAACTGCCCACCAGAGGGAAAAGTTAACTGCATGATGACCAGACTGCAGCCATGGCATTAGCTGCTCCATCTTGAGCAGTACTGAACCTATGGCTACTACTGAATCTATGAACCAATTCCAAGAACCCTTAAGAGAATGGAATTAACACAATTGCTCACAATACTCTATATCTTGTGGGCATCAAAGAAATTATAGCTTGCTCTGTCTGTGTATGTAAGCAGGCAACTAAAATTGTCAGCAAAGAGACACTACTGTCGCATGTTGACATCTTTCGCTCTGTATCAGCATGAAGAACTTAAAGAAGATAGATCTTCACCCCTAGTCCCATAGAAATGGAATAATGCTCTGACAAGTGGGGATTTGTAAGCAGCTTTTGGCAGCGGAGAGCTCTTTGCGGAAAGAGTTCTCTGCAGGGGGCCCCTTTTGTCTTGTCACTTTAGCAAAACTATGCTGTAACTAACCTTCAACCAGGCACTCCCACCCTCTACTCGTCTCTGGCCCAAGCAAACATTGCAAATCTTTGATCACACAATCCCTTGCCTAAACACACTGGTTCTTTCCATAGATCAAAGAAGCAGAAATGAAGAATAAGTAATTAACCAATGACCTGATTTCTTAAATTCCCCTTCAGTAATCTCACAAACTGTATAAACAAGATAACATCTAAAGTAAGATCTGGAGGAGTCAACAAGCCTGCATCAGTGGAAGATGGCAATGAGTCTGATCCTGTATTTCCATAATTAACTGAGATTGCTTCCCCCTTTCCCTTTAAAAACTTTCAGGGCTGAGCAGAACCTTGGATTTGGGATGCAAAATCTTTGGATTTTAGGATCCATCTTTCCCCCCTGAATGTCAGCTGATTAAAAGCCATGCTTTCCACTTCTACCAACATTTGCCTCCTGAGCATTGATTTACAGGTGGCAAGCAGCTGGACCTGAGTTTGGTAATACAAAAAGCATTCACCAGCTCAGTAGAAGTCCCTCCTCTGAACACATCATCCCTCAATCAAGTAGCTTCAGTTTCAAAGAATGGCCTCCTGGGTCCCCAGATACGGAGCTGTGATTTGAAAGCTGTGGCATGTATCCTGTGATACAAATCTCAGGTTATGATTTGCCATCTCATGGTCAGTGGGAGAATAATTGAACTGGATAAGATGCAGCAATACCTTTTGGGGCCTTTCCTGGCCAGGCCTTCCCATATCCTCTGCTTTAGCTCCTCCCTTAAGTTAAGTTGCTCGCTCAGTCGTGTCCGACTCTTTTGATACACCATGGACTGTAGCCCACCAGGCTCCTCCGTCCATGGGATTCTCCAGGCAAGAATACTGCAGTGGGTTGCCATTTCCTTCTCCAGGGGATCTTCCCGACCCAGGGATCGAACCCAGGTCTCCCATATTGCAGGCAGACGCTTTGACCTCTGAGTCACCAGGGAGCTTCCTCCCTTAAAAGTACCTAGATAAAAGTATTTGATGCAAATTTCCTGAGTTGTTTTGCAGAAGTGAAAATTCCCCCACCAAAAGGAAGATCTATTTGAAGACCCAGAGCACATAGCCTCAGGCCTTCCGGAACTTAAGGACTGATAAGGTTAACCCCTGTGACACCACCCTGCCTCACTATCAGCCAATGAGAGAATTGTGTGCGCACTGATTACACACCTCGCAACACCTCTCCCCCACCAACTGCCCTTTAAAAGAGCTTTGCTGAAACCCCATGGTGGCTCAGCTGGTAAAGAATCCACCCACAATGTGGAAGACCTGGGTTCGATCCCTGGGTTGGGAAGATCTCCTGGAGAAGGGAAAGGCAACCCACTTCAGTATTCAGGCCTGGAGAATTCCATGGACTGTAGTCCATGGGGTCCATAGGGTCGCTAAGAGTCAGACATGGCTAGCAACTTTCACTTCGCTTCACTGCTGGGGAGCTTGAGGCTTTTCAGGGCATGAGTCACCTCATCTCCTGCAATAAATCTTTCTCTGATCCAAATTCTGACATTTAAGTTTGTTTGGCTTCACTGTAAGTTGAGCACACGAACTTGTGTTAACGTTGGGACCCACCCAGAACCTGAAAATTGGTATGAAGATGATTTTAAACTGAAGACATTTGAAATTCAATAGCTGCAGACAAAAGTCATCTCAAAGCATCTCTCATCTACTAAAAGCAGAAACTTCTGAGAAATGAGAACTACCATAAATTCCCTCTTTGGGGTGAGTCTGCTCCCAGGAGAAAGACCAAGAAAAATTATATCATAAATCCCCTCTCCTGGGAAGTTTTATGGCTCTGAAGACAGAAAGACCACTGGCACCTACATAAACAAATGCTGTCACGGCTTTCATGTTGGCCTTTTGCTCCCCTAAAAACCCATTTGTCTTTCCAAAGGAAATCTGTCCATTCTTCTCATAGGAAACTTTCCTAGCCCTCCCTTTTCCCTATGTGGGGGTGGGGAAAGCTTCCCTTCTCTTCTAGGTTCTTTGGCTGGTCTAGTAATTAAATTGACATAAGATAGATTAACAGGAGAAAAACAAAAGTTTAATAATGTGTATACACCCTTTGGGTCCAAGAGTCAGGAATGATGACTGAAGTGACAGCACACACATGCACACATACACCCTTTACACATAGGAGAACCCAGGAAAACTGAGAAAGTGTCTGAAAGGGCCAAAGCCATCACCTTAAATACATCTCCCGCTAAAGACAAAAGAAGATAGAAGGTGGTGGCAGGCAGGGAAATCAGTGATGAAAGGTAATCATGTGAAGCACAGTGAACAGGGGTAAGGTTGTTATGAAGAATTAAGTATATACCGTCTTCATTGTTAATGGTTTCCAGAGATTTGGTCATCCTCCTCTTCCTGGTAGAGAGAGGGAGATACCCTTATGAAAGGAGGGAGATTTCTCTTTTAAATGTGAATATTTCTTGCAAAAGGATAACTTCTACTTAGTTTTTAGAGATTTTTCTCTGTCTGCTGTTTCTTAAAAGTATAAAAAAATCTAAAAGTCTAAAATAATATACCGAAGAGGCACATCTTGGGGCGGTATATTTGCGTCCCCTCTAAGTTAGATATTGTTTGAAAAAAACAGAAAAACAACAACAGCCGGCTCCAAACAGAGTCATGGAATTCTCCAGGCAAGAATACTGGAATGGGTTGCCATTTCCTCCTCCAGGGGATCCTCCTGACCCAGGGGTCAACCTGCGTCTCCTGCATTGCAGGTGACTCTTTTCCACTGAGCCATCAGGGAAGCCTCGGTATGATAGTTGATAGAATTGAGGTAAAAGTTTATTTTTAAAAATTAGTATATTTGATGGAGAAGGAAATGGAAACCCACCCCGGTATTCTTGCCTGGAGAATCACATGGAGAGAGGAGCCTGGTAGGCTACAGTCCACAAGGCCACAAGAGTTGGACATGACTTAGCAACTAAACCACCACATGTTAAATATAAGAACATGTCAAAATCTTAAGTCTACCATTTCAAAAATTTGTGTATCTACTTCACAATTGTAAAAAATAAAAGATAATGTGTCATTTCTTATGTTAAAGTTTATGTGTCAAAAATGGAACATACAGTAAATATTTCACATAAAATCTAAGTAAAAAAGAAAAAACAATTAGTACATTTGAATGGACTTTATGTAAGATGGTTACATCTCTTTTGCCTGGTTATATTGTAGAATAGACATTATGTCTTATTGGGGAATGGTTCCCCTACCTGGTGTTATAAATATGGCATATAAATCTGCCCCTAGGGCAATATTGAAGAAGTGAAGCGAAGTCACTCAGTCGTGTCCGACCCTTTGCGACCCCATGGACTGTAGCCCACCAGGCTCCTTGGTCCATGGGATTTTCCAGGCATGAATACTGGAGTGGGTTGCCATTTCCTTCTCCAGGGGATCTTCCCAACCCAGGGATCGAACCCAGGTCTCCCACACTGTAGGCAGACGCTTTACCGTCTGAGCTACCAGGGAAGCTAAGGCAATATTAATTAATCATATTAAAAAAAACCAACAAGGTTACCTGAGCCCGCACAATATGAAATAAAAACTGGGGGCTAATATTCAAGGGCTAATAAAAGCAATAATGGAGGGTTTCCTCTGCCCCTAGGGTGGATTGGTCTAGGTTTGACTTGTACACTCAGAAGGAAGGTCTTTGTTGAATGCCTTGTGCAAATGTTGAAGGCATGATAAATCGAACTCCGAAGTTCTAGAACACAGAACTCTGTTTTTTGGTTGTGCTATGTGGCAAGCAGGATCTTAGTTCCCTGACGAAGAATCAAACCCGTGTGCCCTGTAGTGGAAGAGCAGTCCAGTCTTAACAACTGGACCACCAGAAAGTCCCAGGAACATAGAACTCTTAATTTTCAGTTTATTTGGAAACATTCTCAGTGATATAAAAAAGCAAATTAAAGAAAATGTAGTTGGGCAAATCAAAATTTGTTGTCTTTTAGGTGGCAAACCAGTTATTTGGGGATTAAGAGTCTGGATTCTGGGACCCAGATTTATCACTTATCAGCCATGTGACCTTAGGTGTTTAAAAGAGCCACATCTGTAACATGAGGCAAATAACAGTACTCTTACTGGGTTGTTGTAAGACTTAAACAAGTTAATACCCATGAAGTGGGACTTCCCTGGTGGTCCAGTGGCTAAGATGCCATGCTCCCAATGCAGGGGGCCTGGTTGGATCCCTGGTCAGGAAACTAGATACACAGGAAGGGTTCAACTGCTGCAACTAAAGATCCCACAAGTGGCAACAAAGATCAAGATCCTGCATGCTGGAACTAAGACCTGGTACAAACAAGTAAATTAAAAAAAAAAAAATCATCCATAAAGGGCTCAGCACTGTCCAGCAGCAAAATTTCTATATCGTAGCTGTTGTTGTTGCTCTTGTTATTATTACTATTTTTAAGGCACTTGCCTGAGGGCCTTCTGATTAGAACTGAAATGAACATATTTTCCTGTCCCTGTTGAACAATACTAGGACCAAGCAAAAATAATCTAGCTGCTTGCTCCAGGAAATATCTGCTCCTAAAAGATAAGATTACAAACTAACCAAGCAGACAATTTATCAAGACCAACAGCTGGCTCATCAAGACTCTTTCAAGACCCTTGCCTCCATGACCCACCCATCTGTTAAGTCATAAATTGCACCCACCCAACCAGTTTCCTCCTTTGTAAGACCCACCCTCAAAAGACCTCTTTCTGGAGTTCTAGCCCCATATATCCAATTACCTGGTTGTCTCATGGGCAGATCAGAATTAACATATTGAAAGCTAAACTCTTTTTTATTTTTTTTGGTTGCACCAAGTGGCTTGGGATCTTGGTTCCCCAACTGAGGCAGGAGATAGATGGGCTCCTGGTTATACACTTAAAACTGGCCTCCTGTTTACATTTCATGGGGCAGGAAATAGTGGGCTTCAGGCAGGATGCTTACAACTCATCTCTTATTTGTATTTCCTGAGACATGAGATAGGTAGGTTTCCTGGTTAGACTTAAAATTAACCTCTTGTTTACTCTCCCGAATAAAATTAACAACAGAGACGGGGTAAATAGCCAAATTTGTCTCTTGTGGATGCCTTAGAATAATAGTCATGACAAGGACAAAGAGGGGCAAAACCTTGTTTGAGTAAATGATCCAGAGATCACTGCTCACCACACTTTCTTAGAACAAGCGAGACATTACACATGTGCAGAAAGGTTCCTTGAGGGTCACGTGACAGGCCAACGCCAGGCCATCATGAGTCTTGCTTCTCCCAGACGCCTTTGCATCGAGACCCATCTTGACTGAGAGATGCATGCACACCGAGAGTGATGGTGCTGAGACAAATTAGCCAGGAGGAGAGAGCGGAAACAAGATGATTGGCCAGAAGGAAGACAAAGACTCAGAAAATCGCCCCCTTACAAACTATTTAAAGTTCCCAAAGGCACAGACTCCCTCTCTGAGTCCCCTTGAGCATCTTTCCACATGTACTTTGCTTTTCCTTTTTCCTTTTCTCTTTACCTCCTGCCTCCTTGGCTGAATTCTTTCCTGACAAGGCAGGCAAGAACTGAAGATTTAGGCCCTAGCCACTTGCCTCTGTAGTCTAGTAGTTAGGGTTCCCAGTAAGGGAACTAACCGCTTCCAGCTACTTACTGCTGCTTACTGTGAGCTGCTGCTCACTGCTGCGTGCATCAAAATCACAACCAGGGACCGAAACTGGGCCCTTGTCAGGGCAAGTGCACAGTCCCAACAACAGGCCCACTAGGGAATTCCCAAAAGCTGAACTCTAGATCCCTCCTTCCATCCTGTTCTCTGCCTCTACTCCATCGTAGTGACAGCTCTCTGCTCACCCAGTTGCTTAAGCTAGACGCCCTGGTATCTCCCCCTGTCCATATCCAAAACCTCACATAACACAAACTGTCCCCCTCCCATCTCTCTACCACTCTTAGTATCTATCCTCTGTCGAGAAGAAAACTTTCCTCTACCCTTCTAGGTTCTTCTGGTTGGTCTAAGAATTAAATTGACATGAGACTGATTAACAGGAGAAAACCAAACTTAATTTTGTATGTATGGCAACCCCACATACATGAAAGGTTCAGAGACAAAGGTAAAACGAGGTCTGTATTCCATCCTGAGCTAAGGAATGTTATAGGGGCGTGGGGCTTCCAAAGACATGAGAGTCATGGATGATAAGAACAATAAGGGTTTGCTAATTAGATGTTTGTCTTACCATATAGACGGAGCCACTCAGAGATAAAATTTATCTCTGAGAATAACTGATTTTTTTTTTTCCTGGGAAAAATCCCCAATTTAAATGCTTCCAGGTAGTTAAGGGAGGGGCAGTCATTTCTCTTCAACCTGCAGGGTCTCAGTTGCTTTTAGTTCAAAATAATCCTCATGCAAAAGCGATACGTGTTGGGGAGGTTTGCTCTGAATCCCTACACCCCCTCCTAACTTGACTCCCTGCTTTTGCTCTTATCTCCCTAACATTCATTCTCCATGTAATAGCCAGAGTGACCTTTTAAAAGCACAAATCATATCATGTCACCTCCTCTCAGTAGAACTTGGCAGTGAATTCCCATCACCTTTGGATTACAATCCAAAATCATATCACTGGTCCTGCCGTTTCCCCGGTCTTGTTTTATACCAACACGTTCCTATACTTCAGCCATTTGGAGCCTCTACATGGGCTGGCCTTTCTACCACTGGCTCCTTCTCATCCTCCAGGTCTTTGGTAATTTAAAACATGTCCTACTGACTATTCTAATCCAAAGCACCAATCACACTTTCTAGTTCTATTTATTTGTTTGTATATTGCTTTTCTTCCCCACCATACTCCAAGCTCTAAAAGCTTATTCACCACTGTACAGCGAACACCCAGAACAATGCCTGTGTATCTTTGGCCTTTGTGGCAAGTTGATTGCATTAATGCCCCTCTTTCTTCCTGCAGTTTTGTAGGTTCCTCCCACTTTGGCTCTGGGCTCACTGTGTGGCTTTGGCCAATGAGATGTTAGCAAACATGACTGTAAGTAGAGGCTTGAAAAGTATATGCACAGTTCCACTTGCCTTTCTGCACAATTGGTTTGGTAGTTTTTTAGTTGATAAGTCGTGTCCGACTCTTATGACCCCATGCAGTATAGCCCACCAGCTTCCTGTGTCCATAGAATTACACAGGAAAGAATACTGGAATCAGTTGCCATTTTATTCAAGTGAAAGTGTTAGTCACTCTGTCATGTCTGACTCTTTGCAACCCCAGGGACTGTAACCCACCAGACTCCTCTGTCCATGGACTTCTCCAGGCAAGAATACTGGAGTGGGTAGCCATTCCCTTCTCTAGGGGATCTTCCCAACCCAGGGATAAAACCCAGGTCTCTTGCATTGCAGGTAGATTCTTTGGGTCCTGCCATTGCCATGAGAATATTCCTTGATATACTGCTGAAGAGATGTGAGAAGTAGAAGAGATCTGAGTCCAGCCTAGCTGAGGCCATTCATAGCTAGCTGAACCTCAGATGTGCCATGGAGCCAGTCAAGATCAGCAAAGCCACCTGACCCGCAGCTGATTGCAGACTCTTAAGCCACCTGACGGAGAAGGCAATGGCACCCCACCCCAGTACTCTTGCCTGGAAAATCCCATGGATGGAGGAGCCTGGTGGGCTACAGTCCATGGGGTCGCTAAGAGTCAGACACGACTGAGCAACTTCACTTTCACTTTTCACTTTCATGCATTGGAGAAGGAAATGGCAACCCACTCCAGTGTTCTTGCCTGGAGAATCCCAGGGATGGGAGAGCCTGGTGGGCTGCAGTCCATGGGGTCACACAGAGTCGGACATGACTGAAGCGACTTAGCAGCAGCAGCAGCAAGCCACCTGAGGCCAAAAAACCAACCTATAGACTCATGAGCAACAATAATTACTTTGTTTTTGAATAATTACTATGTTTTTGAATAATACAGCATCATTGTGACAACATAACTGATCTAGCATTCAAATATTCGTTGGCTAGGTGACTATTAGTGAATTTTAGACGCTAGAACAGGGCAGGAAATACAGCAGATTTCTTTGGGCTTAAAATGATAGGGATAGACAGAAGGGACAAAGTAGACGATTAAGTGGTTAATCCCATTAGGGGATCATAAATAGAAAAAAAAGGTATGGGTGACACCTGCAAGATAATAATGACTCAAGAAAGCAGGCTTGTTTTCCAACAAAACCATGCAGCAGAGGCATGAGACCTGCCCCCAGACAATAGAGTAACGGTGGAATGAGACCTCTATCCTGCCCAGTAAGGCCAAAATCATTCCTAGAACATGCTGTTCTGTGCACACTAAAAACAAAAATAGAGGAAAAGGTGACATCATGCTGAAACCTGAGATGATTTACCATATTTTAGTGTATGTTACCACATTATGCCCATTTGCCGATTTTGAACATGACAGACTGGACTATGAAAGTCCAGTTTGACCATACAGGGACAGGAAAACTCTCCTGCTCAATGTGGAGGAGGAACCAATGATGGAAGTTTGATATCTATTCGAGAATGAGGAAGAAGGTGGTTTTCTTCCCCTTCCCACTTTTCCTTTGATTATAAAAATAAGGCCCACCCAGCTTTGGGGGCTGCACTTCCTTGCCTGCCTATTTGTGTCTCCCACAAGCATCCTATACAAATAAATCTCTTCTTGCCTGTCACTTTGCCTCTCACTGTTGTTGAATTATTTCTGCACTGAGACAAAGAATCTGAACATTGTTAAGTCCTGAGATGAGTTCTATTGTTTCAGAACTCAGGTGCATGCTTGCTAAGTCACTTCAGTGGTGTCTGACTCTTTGTCGCCCCATGGACTGTAGCCGCCAGGCTCCTCTGTCCATGGGATTCTCTAGGCAAGAATACTAAAGTAGGTTGCCATGCCCTCCTCCAGGGGATCTTCCCCATTCAGGGATCGAACCCACGTCTCTTACGTCTCCTCCATTGGCAGGTGGGTTCTTTACCACTAACACCACCTAATTAAAAAGACAATGGGCTTGAATCCTGTCCCATGGGTTTAAGTCCCATCCAAAGAGAAGTACAGTTTCAAAGGGGCCTCCCTACAGCACATCCCCTATAGGGAGCTTTCTGTGGGTTCAGTTAGCTCTACTGCTCTTTCTGGTTATGTAGGAAGCCAGGGTTTGGTGGGAATGTTCCAGAATGGAGGTACCTAGGGCTAGAGTGAGGCTTATATTAGTTTTCTGTTGCTGCATAAGAAATTACCATACACTGAGCAGTTTAAAACAATACCGGTGTATTGTCTCAATACCAATGTATTGAGAGGAGTCTGGGCACAGAGTACCTGTGTCCTTTGGGCAGGATCTCACCATCTGGAATCACCGTGTCTGCTAGGGCTGTGACCTCACCTGGGTCCTTGAGTCCTCTTCAAGCCTCAGTGAGGCCTCAGGGCAAGGAACTCTTTACAGGAAACTGAAAACGGCCTCAGCAGGAAGCCCCTTTTCCTCCTGTCACTTTAGCAAAGCTAATAATACATTGTAACTAACTTTTAAATCAGGTGTCCCCAGCTCTACTCACCCTGACCCAAGCGCATCTTTCAAATCTCTTTATCACACAATTCCTTGCCTAACTTGTCGATTCTTTCTGTAAATCACAGAAGTAGAAATGAAGGATAATTGACAGATGACCAGATCTCTTCCCTAGCTTCTGCTTTAGTGATCTCCCCAACAAACTGTGTGAACCAGATAACATTGAGAGGGGTCAACAAGCCACAGTGGGGGATGGCAATGACTCTGACCCCCATCTCAGTGATTAAATGCGATGGCTTCTCTGTTTCCCTTTAGAATTTACATGGCCGAGCAGAATATTTAGAGATGGTTTTCTGGGGACATCGAGTTCACTGTCTTCCCAGATTGCCAGCATTCTGATCAAAGGAACTTTTTTCTTTTGCCTTTTTGAAACCGTCTACTTCAGACTGGGACTTGAACCCAGCCCAAACCCTGCTTGGGCCTCTAACCTATGTGGATAGGACTGGAACCCAGCTAAAATGCACGGTCTTCCAGCTGAGCTCACTGACCTGGTGGCAGGACCTAGTGAAGCTCAGGTTCTTGATGCCTCATCACAGAAAGAATTCAGTGAGAGATAAAGTGATAGGTAAGAAGTGGATTTATTCAGAGAGGCGCATACTCCACAGATAGAGTGTGGGCCATCACAGAGGGCAAGTGCAGCAGCCTTGAAATGCGGTGTAGTTAGCTTTATGGGCTGGGTAATTTCATAGGCTAATGAGTAGGAGGATTATTCCAACTAT
>NW_011494673.1:3196915-3200441 GCF_000754665.1 Bison bison bison | reverse complement strand
TCTTTTGGGGAAGGGGCGGGGAATTCCAGGGGTTGGGCCATTGCCCTGTGTTTGGTCTTTGATGGTTGATCTTGAAACAGTCATGGCACCTCTGGGAGTGTCATTTAGCTTGCTGATGTGTTACAATAGCTTATACGGAGGATAGAAGTCTAGTTAAGTTGACTTGTCTGCCATCTTGGACCCATTTGGTTCTAATCAATTTATGTTGTGCCCTCGGGCTATGTTATTCTTTCAAAGTTGTGCCCTGCCTGCTTCCCTCCTGTTTCAGTTTGTGAATATGTAATTGATCTTGTCAGCGGTGAGCAGTGGGATTAGAATCATCAGATTCATTCCATAATATTAGGGGTCAAACACACAGTGAAAGCTCATCTGGGTCCAGGTGGAGGAGGGGCCCTGGAGAGACACCCCCATCACTTCCTCAAGGGTTTTCAGAGGAAATGGCCACAGACGGTTTTCCTTAGGGGCTGGGGTGGGGGGCACTGTCTGAGCTGTGTGGCTGTGTTCAGGCCTGTTACCTCAATGGCCTGAGAAAGCAGGGCCCACATGGATCATGTTTTTGACCTTCATCACTTGATATATCACGGTACAAGTTAGGGCACAGGGAATGTCTGGGTAAGGAATGAGTCCCCAGGGGGCCATGTGGAGCCTGCAAAGCACCAAATTCAAGGTCAGTTGCTCAGTCGTGTCCAACTCTTTGTGACCCCATGGACTGCAGCATGCCAGGCTTCCCTGTCCATCACCAACTCCCGGAGTTTACTCAAACTCATGTCCATTGAGTCGGTGATGCCATCTGACCATCTCATCCTCTGTCACCCCCTTCTCCTCCTGCCTTCAATCTTTCCCAGCATCAGGGTCTTTTCCAACAAGTCAGTTCTTCACATCGGGTGGCCAAAGTATTGGAGTTTCAGCTTCAACATGAGTCCTTCCAATGAATATTCAGGACTGATTTCCTTTAGGATTGACTGGTTGGATCTCCTTGCAGTCCAAGGGACTCTCAAGAGTCTTCTCCAACACCACAGTTCAAAAGCATCAATTCTTTGGCACTCAGCTTTCTTCATAGTCCTACTCTCACATCTATACGTGACTATTGGACAAACCATAGCTTTGACTAGATGGACCTTTGTTGGCAAAGTAATGTCTCTGTGTTGTAATATGCTGTCTTGGTTGGTCATAACTTTTCTTCCAAGGAAAGTTATCTTTTAATTTCATGGCTGCAGTCACCATCTGCAGTGATTTTGGAGCCCCCCAAAATAAAGTCTGTCACTGTTTCCATTGTTTCCCCATCTATTTCCCATGAAGTGATGGGACTGGATGCCATGATCTTAGTTTTCTGAATGTTGAGCTTTAAGCCAGCTTTTTCACTCTCCTCTTTCACTTTCATCAAAAGGCTCTTTAGTTTTTCTTCACTTTCTGCTATAAGGGTGGTGTAATCTGCATATCTGAGGTTATTGATATTTCTCCCGGAAATCTTCATTCCAGCTTGTGCTTCATTTAGTCCATCATTTTTCATGATGTACTCTGCATAAAGTTAAATAAGCAGGGTGACGATATACAGCCTTGACGTACTCCTTTTCCTATTTGGAACCAGTCTGTTGGTCCATGTCCAGTTCTAACTATTGCTTCCTGACCTGCATACAGATTTCTCAGGAGGCAGGTCAGGTGGTCTGCTATTCCCATCTCTTTCAGAATTTTCCACAGTATGTTGTGATCCACATAGTTAAAGGCTTTGACATACTCAATAAAGCAGAAGTAGAGGTTTTTCTGGAATTCTCTTGCTTTTTCGATGATCCAACAGACGTTGGCAATATGATCTCTGGTTCCTCTGCCTTTTCTAAAACCAGCTTGAATATCTGGAACTTCATGGTTCATGAACTGTTGAAGCCTGACTTGGAGAATTTTGAGCATTATTTTGCTAGCATGTGAGATGAGTACAATTGTGTGGTAGTTTGAACATTCTTTGGCATTACCTTTCTTTGGGATTGGAATGAAAACTGACCTTTTCCAGTCCTGTGGCCATGGCTGAGTTTTCCAGATTTGCTGGCATATTGAGTGCAGCACTTTCACAGCATCATCTTTTAGGATTTGAAACAGCTCAACTGGAATTCCATCACCTCCACTAGCTCTGTTCATAGTGATGCTTCCTAAGGCCCACTTGACTTCACATCCAGGATGTCTGGCTCTAGGTGACTGATCATATCATCATGATTATCTGGGTCATGAAGATCTTTTTTGTATAGTTCTTCTGTGTATTCTTGCCACCTCTTCTTAATATCTTATGCTTCTGTTAGGTCCATACCATTTCTGTCCTTTATCGAGCCCATCTTTGTATGAAATGTTCCCTTGGTATCTCTAATTTTCTTGAAGAGATCTCTAGTATTTCCCATTCTGTTTTTTTCCTCTATTTCTTTGCATTGATCGCTGAAGAAGGCTATCTTATCTCTCCTTGCTGTTCTTTGGACCTCTGCATTCAAATGGGTATATTTTCCCTTTTCTCCTTTGCCTTTAGCTTCTCTTCTTTTCACAGCTATTTGTAAGGCCTCCTCAGACAACCATTTTGCCTTTTTGAATTTCTTTTTCTTGGGCATGGTCTTGATCCTTGTCTCCTGTACAATGTCATGAACCTCCGTCCATAGTTCTTCCGGCACTCTATCTAACAGATCTAATCCCTTGAATTTATTTGTCACTTCCACTGTATAATCATAAGGATTTGATTAAGGCCTTACCTGAATGACCAGTCCATCCTAAAGGAAATCAGTCCTGAATATTCATTGGAAGGACTGATGGTGAAGCTGAAACCAATACTTTAGCCATCTGATATGAAGAACTGACTCACTGGAAAAGACCCTGATGCTGGGAATGATTGAAGGCAGGAGGAGAAGGGGACAACAGAGGATGAGATGTTTGGATGGCATCACCGACTCAATGGACATGAGTTTGTGTAATCTCCGGGAGTTGATGATGGACAGGAAGGCCTAGTGTGCTGCAGTCCATGAGGTCGCAGAGTCGGACACGACTGAGCGACTGAACTGAATTGAACTTTTACCTGAACGGTCTAGTGGTTTTCCCTACTTTCTTCAATTTAAGTCCAACTTAAAAAAGCACTAAAGGCTTCCACTAAAGAGCAGATTTACACAAAGGTGATTCATGGGACCCCAGGGTAGACGCGGCCTCCAGGCTAGACATGGCCTCCAGGGTAGACATGGACTCTGGACATTAGTTTCAATGATGCCCTCCCTTCAGTGCTGCCCTCAGATAGATGTGACTCTTCACACGCTGGAGTGGCACAGGGGCCTTGGACATGGCAGGGGGTAGGGAGGCCCTGGTTTCAGCAGTCCTCCCCGGTGGCCCAGATGGAAAAGAATCTACCTGCTATGCAGGAAATGGTAATCCACTGCAATTTTCTTGTCTGGAGAATTCCCTGGACAGAGGAGCCTGGAGGGCTATAGTCCATGGGGTCGCAGAGTCAGATGTGTCTGAGTGACTAACACTTTTACTTTCACTTGTAACAGAGCAGGACCCTAGGTAC
>NW_011494673.1:3195048-3196815 GCF_000754665.1 Bison bison bison | reverse complement strand
TGTTGCCGGGAGCCACCAGGGGAGATCCCACCCATGACAAAGGTCATGTGGAGAAGACCTGACAGGCAAAGGCGGATCAGGACCCCAGGGATTCCCTGGACCTGCTCGAGCACCTACCCCGGAACCAAAATCTGTCTGTCTACTGTTTACTATACTATGCCTTTCAACCACTCTTCTGATATTAGCAGGGGGCTATCCCCGACCACCTTTCTCTGGAGAAAATCAACTTAGGGCTCTAAGTTGATAAGTCTCCTGGGCATGAAAGGAATATTTCTATTCTAACCCCTCTGTTGGCATTCTAGCTTGCTTGACAGGTTTTTCCTTACTCTCACAACTAACTCACATGATTGTTCACAACTTCCCAACCATGAAAGGCACGGGAAGCCTAAGCATTCTAAAAGTCCTAATGGGCATAGAGCCCTTTAAGGGGTGAAAAATTACTAGAATAGTACTGGCAAAGGTCTTCACTATTGGGCCAATGCTTGCTGCCAAGTTCCCATATCCCTTATCCATTGTCACCTGGGAGTGCATTAGTTAATGTAGGTGGAATGTAAGAAAAACAAGTAGTAGCCTTGGTATTAACCACATCAGACCTTTGAGCTAATAAGTTCTTTCTTTGTTGTGACCCACTGCACCTTTGCTCCTTGAGAATGTAACTCTGTTTAGTACTTTCTGAGGCTGACACAGATTAGAAATATAAAGAAAAAACACTTCAAGGGGAAACAAGTTTTCTGGTTGATCAACCTTTATCAAAAAAGGGTCATTAAATGTCAACAGGCCTCCAGGCCAGAAGATAATGTATATAGCATAAGACCCTTGTTTATGGAAAGGCATACAGAAAAAAATCCTGGTTTCAATAAGGGCAAAACTGCTGGAGTGTTTGGGCTGACTCTGCATGACCTTGCATCTTTCATTTCCCTCTATGTACAAGTCAGGGTATAAAAGCTCCTTTTGAAAATAAAGTTACGGACCTTGCTCACCGAAGCTTGGCCTCCCCGTGTCATTCATTCACCGACGCCGTTTGTCTTGAGGGTATCCCTGGACTCTGCTGAGGCTGGTCCCCAGCACATAGCCTCCAGGCCTACTAGAACCTAAGGATTACTAATGTTCACCCTGCAATACCACCCGGTCACCTGATCATCAACCAATCAGAGAATTGTGCCAGAGCTGATCACGTGCCCTGCAAGCCCCCCTCCCTCACCTGGCCCTTTGAAAATGCTTTCCCGAAACCCTTCAGAGAGTTCAGGCTTTCTTTTTTAGATTAAAAAGAATTAATTAATTATTGAACCCATGTCCTCTACATTGGCAGACAGATTCTTAAGCACTGGCCCACCAGGGAGGTCCTGGAGTTCAGGCTTTTCTGAGTGCTAGCTGTCCTGGACTAGTTGCACAGCTTTGCAGTAAGCACTGCACTTTCCTTCACCACAACCCTGCACAGTAGATTGACTTTACTGCACATGGGGGAGCAGATGTTTGGTCCTTGAAGTTTTAGAGACTTATGGATCTGCTGTTTCATACTATAGATTCTTTGCCATTAATTTGCCGACAAAGGTCCGTCTAGTCAAAGCTATGGTTTTTCCAGTAGTCATGTATAGATGTGAGAGCTGGACTATAAAGAAAGCTGACCACCAAAGAATTGACACTTCTGAACTGTGGTGTTGGGGAAGACACCTGAGAGTCCCTTGGACTGCAAGGAGATCCAACCAGTCAATCCTAGAGGAAATCAGTCCTGAATATTCATTGGAAGGACTGATACTGAAGCTGAAA
>NW_011494673.1:3190215-3194862 GCF_000754665.1 Bison bison bison | reverse complement strand
AGATGGCATCACCGATTTGATGGACGTGAGTTTGAGCAAGCTCTGGGAGTTGGTGATGGACAGGGAAGCTTGGCATGTTGCAGTCCGTGGGGTTGCAAAGAGTCAGACTGAGCGATTGAACTAAACTGACCTGAAGGATTTGCTTTTTGCAGATCAGCCACCTGGGGGCAACAGAGTAGCTGACCCAGCGCGGGAATGAACCTCCGGTCCTGCTGAATGGCTTGAAAAACTCTTGGGTGGCTCTGGTCCGGGCTTCCTTCCCCATAGTCCCTGGGAGGATGTCAGCTCTCCAGGGAGGTCAGAACCAAGAACAGATGTCCTCCCTTGAAGCCCTGTGCTCAGTGGAGCTGGACTGCCTGCAGCTGCAGGATGCTGCATGGCCACGAGGGGTCACTCCTCACCAGGCTCTCAAAGCAGAGACAGCTGGCCGGGCTTTACACCCCCACCTCCTCTCTCCTCAAAGATCCCAGGGCTCCCAGGTCCCCCATCCTCTGTTCATCAGCCAGCACCACACACCCATTGCAATGGTCCCGTGGGGTCAGAGAAGGCGTACTGAAGTAGAGTACTCAGATAAAATATAGGATGTGTAATTGAATTTGAATTTCAAACAACAAATAATTTTTGAGTATAAATATGTTCTATACGATAGCATTGTTAAATCTGGTAACTTAGCATGGAGTCAGACCCTTGCATTCAGATTCCAACCTCACTGTTCACTGAGTGATAGAAGCAATTCTCTTCATTTTTCTGAGCCTCGATTTCCTTATCTATAAAATGGCTAATGACACTTCATGGGGTTATATGAAGACTATCGTGTTCAGGTTAAGAGCTCAGTAAACCTTAGCCTGCCTTCTTTTCATTCCTTAGAAGCTACTGATCCTTGACTTCAGAGATATTGTATCTTCAAGCTAAAAATTGACCATAAATAGGAGACTGCGAGAGGCAGGAGAGGCAAGGCTGTAGGTTGAGAGAGAGAATAGAAACCATCTACCACCACCTTGTCCCCAACCCACCACTTAGAGTCTACAGTACATGGTGATGCTCTTCCAGTCTTTTTATGGCCACACCCCATGGCAAGCAGGATCTTAGTTCCCCTGAAATGGGAACTCAATCACTGGCTCTTCCACTGTCTTTATCAACCAGAACTCAGCACCATAGGAAACTTGCCAAAGAGATACAAGTTACAAATAACTTCATTGTTCAATCCAGGAACTTCCTGAAAGACTTGTTTACATTTAAATGTTTACATTTAAATGCCCCAGAGAGGCCTTAGGTTATGCCCTGAGAGTTTTGGTTTTCATGATGGTGCAGGGAAGGCTACCAGCATCTAGTTAGTGGGTAGAGGCGGCAATTCTACAATGAACTGGACAACCACAAAGAATTATTCAGCCCCAGATGTCAAAAGTGCCAAAGTTGAGAATCTCTGACTTAAATGAACATCAAACTGTTCAACTCTTCAATAGTGTTAAACAAATTAGACCAGGCTCAGAGCCACCCAGAATTTTTTCAAGCCATTCATCTGGACTAGAGGTTCATTCCGGAGACGGCACGGGCGACCCACTCCAGTACTCTTGCCTGGAAAATCCCATGGACGGAGGAGCCTGGTAGGCTGCAGTCCATGGGGTCGTGAAGAGTCAGACATGACTGAGCGACTTCACTTTCACTTTTCACTTTCATGCATTGGAGAGGGAAATGGCAACCCACTCCAGTGTTCTTGCCTGGAGAATCCCAGGGGTGGAGGAGCCTGGTGGGCTGCCATCTATGGTGTCGCACGGAGTTGAACACAACTGGTGAGACTTAGCAGCAGCCGCAGCAGAGGTTCATTCCTACGCTGGGTCAGCCACTCTGTTGCCCCCAGGTGGCAGATCTGCAAAAAGCAGATCCTTAAGTCCCTAAAACACCTGGAGTTCTCACTATGGTGATAACAGGAAACAGTCTTAAAGATCGTTTTGGTGATTATTCCAAGGTCCCACAGGTGCCTTTCCCACATCTCTTGGCTGTAGGATCTGCTGTCCACAGGTCTTCTCTTCATTCCTGGGTGAGAGAGTGATTCCTGGATGGGGAGCTAGCCCCAAGTCTCTGGGAACGGGCTGGCCCCTCAGAATGAGCACATCCTTTGTAACAGCCTCTTTCCTATCCATTGGGCCTGCCCACGTGTTCAGACTGCAGCCCCATCAAGATTCAGACTATAAAACAGGAGACTTGGGGTGTATTTCTGACTTTCCAGCTAGCCTGTCGGGAGATCCCTGGTAGATCTCTCTGAGCCCATGTCCCCAGAGGAGGACCCCTGCAAGGGTGAGGAGATACAAACAGCAGGGTATTCTGAAGATTACAGAGGCAAGAAGTATCCCCCACCATTTGAAAAGGAAAAGTTAAAATTTTACATAACCTCCTGCTCCTGCTGCCTCTGTAACTCAGCTTGCTCCTTGCAAAATCTGGATCACATTTGTCACATAGTCTCAGAAAATGGGAACTTACAATACTAGGAACTGGAGCTTATCTTACTCACCCTTGTCCTGCTCTCTGCAATTGCCCAGTCCCTGCAAACTTGCTTAATCATGCCTGTTCATGTAAAGATCAGGCATCCCCCTCCCCATCTTGACTGCTGATCCCATGCGTGCAAAACCGCTTAATTTAAACCAGCCTGTTAGCAGCTAGTGTTGCTCACTATAGTCTGTCTATAAAAACTCTGTAACCCCTTTGTTTGGTGCTCAGAGCTTGAAGTGTTAACTCCTCTGGGCCCGCCAGCTTAATAAACATGAGTTCCCCAGCTCTCTGAGTCTGGTGCTTGATTTCTTGATTACTGGTTTCTGCAACACCTTCACCAAGTGAGTTCCAATTCTCTGGCCCAGCTTCTTTAAAAATAATTGAAAAACAGAGAAAACAAAGGAAGCTGTAAAAAAGAGGAAGCATCCTGTTCTCAGCACCTGTTAACTTCTGGTGTGTTTCGCTTATGCATATAATCTATGATCATATGTATATAGCCCATGCATGAAGTTAAGATATAAAGTTATTTTTTCCACTCATAATGAGGACACTTCCTTGTGATATTAAAATTTCCTTGGAAAATGGAGCTTAAAGGCATCAAACTATTGCTCCAGGTAAATATAACCTAGTGTTTATTTAACTTAGTGACTGACTGGCTGATAATGTCTAGGCTGTCCTGTAATTCTCCATTCTCCTTAGCACCTACAAGTCACATGATGCCATCCCTGTGAGACTTTGGTTTGACTCACATCACCTCCTCTCATTGTCTTTTCCTTGGGCAGAGACTGTTGGACCAAATAGCTGATGTTCAATTCTGGCTAGATGCTGAGGTCCCCTGGGAAGCTTTAAGAAAAGAAGGCTTGCCCTGCCTTCAGAGATCTGATTTAATTGGTCTGAGGGTGGGGCCCAGGCTCAGTACTTTTTAAAAACTTCAGTGATATATAAGTTGCTGCTGCTGCTGCTGCTAAGTCGCTTCAGTTGTGTCCGACTCTGTGCGACCCCATATACAAGTTGAGAACCCCTGAATTAAAGAGTCCTTCAGGTCCCTTCCAATTCTGATGATCTGTGAGCTTTGACTGGGTCAAGTAAATGAAGTAGAGATGTTATTATATTGCTCTGGGTTTCCAGGAGTATTCAGTTAAACTCCTGGGTCTCAAAGGAAAAAAAATTATAAAGGGTCTTTCTCCACCTTCTGGAAATATCCTGGCTCCCATTACCCCCTCCAATTAATAGTCCTAAAAGGCTGTGACGGCACAGGAGAGGCCGAGTGGAGCTACCCCACGCCTGAGGTCAGGGGCGGCGGCCGAGAGGAGCAACCCCATGTCCAAGGAGCGGTGGCTGCACGGGCGCAGGAGGGCTGAGAGGAGCTACTCCACGTTCAAGGTCAGGAGGGGTGGCGGTGAGGAGATACCCCTCATCCAATGTAAGGAGAGGCAGCTGCGCTTTGCTGGAGCAGCCATGAAGAGATACCCCATGTCCAAGGTAAGAGAAACCCAAGTAAGATGGTAGGTGTTGCGAGAGGCATCAGAAGGCAGACACACTGAAACCATAATCACAAAACTAGCTAATTTGATCACACTAGGACCACAGCCTTGTCTAACTCAATAAAACTAAGTCATGCCCTACGGGGCCACCCAAGACGGGTGGGTCACGATGGAGAGGTCTGACAGAATGTGGTCCACTGGAGAAAAGAATGGCAAACCACTTCAGTATTCTTGCCTTGAGAGCCCCATGAACAGTATGAAAAGGCAAAATGATAGGATACTGAAAGAGGAACTCCCCAGGTCGGTAGGTGCCCAATATGCTACTGGAGGAGATCAGTGGAGAAATAACTCCAGAAAGAATGAAGGGATGGAGCCAAAGCAAAAACACCACCCAGCTGTGGATGTGACTAGTGACAGAAGCAAAGTCCTATGCTGTAAAGAGCAATACTGCATAGGAACCTGGAATGTTAGGTCCATGAATCAAGGCAAATTGAAAGTAGTCAAACAGGAGAAGACAAGAGTGAATGTGGACATTCTAGGAATCAGTGAACTCAAATGGACTGGAATGGGTAAATTTAACTCAGATGACCATTGTATCTACTACTGCAGGCAGGAATCCCTTAGAAGAAATGGAGTAGCCATCATGGTCAACAAAAAAGTCCAAAATGCAGTACTT
>NW_011494673.1:3185574-3190115 GCF_000754665.1 Bison bison bison | reverse complement strand
TTGTTTCCAAGGCAAATCATTCAATATCACAGTAATCCAAGTCTATGTTCCAACCAGTAACGCTGAAGAACCTGAAGTTGAACGGTTCTATGAAGACCTACAAGACCTTTTAGATCTAACACCCAAAAAAGATGTCCTTTTCATTATAGGGGACTGGAATGCAAAAGTAGGAAGTCAAGAAACACCTGGGGTAACAGGCAAATTTGACCTTGGAATACGGAATGAAGCAGGGCAAAGGCTAATAGAGTTTTGCCAAGAGAATGCACTGGTCATAGCAAACACCCTCTTCCAATAATACAAGAGAAGACTCTACACATGGACATCACCAGATGGTCAACACTGAAATCAGATTGATTATATTCTTTGCAGCCAAAGATGGAGAAGCACTATACAGTCAGCAAAAACAAGACCAGGAGCTGACTGTAGCTCAGATCATGAACTCCTTATTGCCAAATTCAGCCTTAAATTGAAGACAGTAGGGAAAACCACTAGACCATTCAGGTATGACCTAAATCAAATCCCTTATGATTATATGGTGGAAGTGAGAAATAGATTTAAGGGACTAGATATGATAGAGTGCCTGATAAACCTATGGACTGAGGTTTGTCACATTGTACAGGAGACAGGGATCAAGACCATCCCCATGGAAAAGAAATGCAAAAAAGCAAAATGGCTGTCTGGGGAGGCCTTACAAATAGCTGTGAAAAGAAGAGAAGCAAAAAGCAAAGGAGAAAAGGAAAGATATAAGCATCTGAATGCAGAGTTCCAAAGAATAGCAAGGAGGGATAAGAAAGCCTTCCTCAGAGATCAATGCAAAGAAATAGAGGAAAACAATAGACTGGGAAAGACTAGAGATCTCTTCAAGAAAATTAGAGATACCAAGGGAACATTTCATGTAAAGATAGGCACAATAAAGGACAGAAATGGTATGGACCTAACAGAAGCAAAAGATATTAAGAAGAGGTGGCAAGAATACACAGAAGAACTGTACAAAAAAGATCTTCACAACCCAGATAATCACGATGGTGTGATCACTCACCTACAGCCAGACATCCTGGATGTGAAGTCAAATGGGCCTTAGGAAGCATCACTACGAACAAAGCTAGTGGAGGTGATGGAATTCCAGTTGAGCTATTTCAAATCCTGAAAGATGATGCTGTGAAAGTGCTGCACTCAATATGCCAGCAAATCTGGAAAACTCAGCAGTGGCCACAGGACTGGAAAAGGTCAGTTTTCATTCCAATTCCAAAGAAAGGCAATGTCAAAGAATGCTCAAACTACTGCACAATTGAACTCATCTCACACGCTAGTAAAGTAATGCCCAAAATTCTCCAAGCCAGGCTTCAGCAATATGTGAACCGTGAACTTCCTGATGTTCAAGCTGGTTTTAGAAAAGGCAGAGGAACCAGAAATCAAATTGCCAACATCTGCTGGATCATGGAAAAAGCAAGAGAGTTCCAAGAAAACATCTATTTCTGCTTTATTGACTATGCCAAAGCCTTTGACTGTGTGGATCACAATAAACTGTGGAAAATTCTGAAAGAGATGGGAAAACCAAACCACCTGACCTGCCTCTTGAGAAACCTATATGCAGGTCAGGAAGCAACAGTTAGAACTGGACATGGAACAACACACTGGTTCCAAATAGGAAAAGGAGTACGTCAAGGCTGTATATTGTCACCCTGCTTATTTAACTTTATGTAGAGTACATCATGAGAAACACTGGGCTGGAAGAAGCACAAGCTGGAATCAAGATTGCTGGGAGAAATATCAATAACCTCAGATATGCAGATGACACCACCCTTATGGCAGAAAGTGAAGAGGAGCTCAAAAGCCTTTTGATGAAAGTAAAGAGGAGGGTGAAAAAGTTGGCTTAAAGCTCAACATTCAGAAAACTAAGATCATGGCATCTGGTCCCATCACTTTATGGCAAATAGATGGGGAAACAGTGGAAACAGTGACAGACTTTATTTTGGGGGGCTCCAAAATCACTGCAGATGGTGATTGCAGCCATGAAATTAAAAGACACTTACTCCTTGGAAGGAAAGTTATGACCAACCTAGATAGCATATTGAAAAGCAGAAATATTACTTTGCCAACAAAGGTCCGTCTAGTCAAGGCTATGGTTTTTCCTGTGGTCATGTATGGATGTGAGAGTTGGACTGTGAAGAAAGCTGAGTGCCAAAGAATTGATGCTTTTGAACTGTGGTGTTGGAGAAGACTCTTGAGACTTCCTTGGACTGCAAGGAGATCCAAGTCCATCCTAAAGGAGGTTAGTCCTGGGTGTTCATTGGAAGGACTGATGCTGAAGCTGAAGCTCCAGTACTTTGGCCACCTCATGCAAAGAGTTGACTCATTGGAAAGACCCTGATGCTGGGAGGGATTGGGGGCGGGAGGAAAAGGGGATGACAGAGGATGAGATGGCTGGATGGCATCACCGACTCGATGGACATGAGTTTGAGTGAACTCCGAGAGTTGGTGATGGACATGGAGGCCTGGCGTGCTGCAATTCATGGGGTCGCAAAGGGTCGGACATGATTGAACGACTGAACTGAACTGAAAAGGACTATGGACTAATCCATGCTTTATTTCCATTTCACAGATGAGAGTAGTTAAAATCCTGAAGACAGTTAAGCATCTGACTATCAGCAGAATCTGTAGTAGACAGGCTAGTGTCTTAACAATTCTGTTCAGTAAATGTCTTCTGTGTAGAAGAGATTTCTGGAAGATGGGGATGGTTGGGAAATATGCAAGTTTAAAAGGAGTATTTGGCAGCTTGTGTATTGAGAAAGTTAATGCTGGGCTCATTGGGATTGGAAGCAGACAAAGGAAAGCAGAGGGAGAAACAGAGAGAGAGACAGGGACAGAGACAGGGAGCGTGACTGAGCCTGCCCCAGTGCCTGGAGTTGTGCTCCCTGCTGCAGAGCACCAGGCCCACTGCCGGTAATCCTGATAGGGTTGAGGACAACCTACTTGAAAAGATGGCACTTCAGCATATTAAATTGAAGGAATCTGAGAAACAGCAATTGTGGGAAGGATTCTTTGACCTTCCCCTGATGTATGCATGCTCAATTGTGTCTAACTCTTTGCGGCTCCACGGATTGTAGCCTGCCAGGCTCCTCTGTCCGTGGAATTTTCCAGGCAAGAATCCTGGAGTGGATTGCCATTCCCTACTCAGGGGATTTTCCTGACCCAGGGACTGAACCCATGTCGCTTGCATCTCCTGCATTGGCAGGCGGATTCTTTACCAGTAGTGTTACCTGCGAACCTTTTGTCCCTGAAGCAGGTCACAAAACCTCACGTGAAGAGGTGCGCTCCATATACTGGGAGGAAAGGAGCAACCTTATCGCCAAGATGGGGGTGGGGGTGGGGAATGACTGAGAGGAATCTGAACACTTTGCTAAGTTCCCTCCAGCTATTAGCTCATATTCTATCACAGATTTCCACCACCTCCCATGCCTCATGAAACTTAGCATCAAGGTGCTTTGGTTTGACTGCTTCTTTGGATCATTCATTCCCTTATGAGGACTTCAGGGCCCCTGTATCAAGTAAAATTTACATTAAATAAATGTGTATATCTTTCTCATGCTTTCTGTCTCTTATTACAGAGCTCCAGAAGAGAACCTAGAAAGGCAGAAGGTAAAAGGCATTTTTCCTCCCCTATGGTCCCAACACAGTAACTTGGATTCTTGAAGGTTCTTCTTGTGTCTTTAACTGCAGAACCCCCTGAAAGGGGTCTCATGCTCCCAATGGGGTCTTTCAGGGCCTTAGGCAGTCAGCTGAGACAGTAGCCAGGGCTAGGAGTCAGCGAGTGGAGAGCAAAAGTAGGGGACGCAGCTGCTGAGAAGGCGCCAGAGGGGAGCAGGCAGTGGCAGGATGCCATGGGTGGCGGGGAGGGGCACCTCTGCAGAGAGACAATCCAGTGAAATAATAGCAAATGAGTTTTTCTAACTGCTCGTTCTCTGATTCAGTTGTGATATATTGCCTGGATGTACTTGAATCACCTTCAGGGGCTTGTAAGCCACCCCCAAAGAGATTAAAGTGATTTCCCCAGAGAATCCCATGACTTAATGACAGCTCAATAAGGAATGAAAGAGAAAACACTGCCATGTTGGGAAAAATAATTATTTCCTCCTGCTTGTAGGCAGATACAGGGCACTGTAGAGGCAGAGCAGCTAGGAATACAGTCTGCAGGAGAATGGAAAATTACCCTGGACTTCAAGGCTGGGGCTTCTTCCTCATCCACTGAGTTCTTGAGAACATAAGAGAAGGACTCGTTCCAATCAGGGAAGGAGTCCAGGCTGTACACTGTTGCCCGCTTATCTAACTGATATACAGCACAGCATGCCAGGCCTCCCTGTCATCACCAACTCCCAGAGTCCACCCAAACCCACGTCCATCGAGTCGGTGATGCCATCCAGCCATCTCATCCTCTGTCATCCCCTTCTCCTCCTGCCCCCAATCCCTCCCAGCATCAGCGTCTTTTCCAATGAGTCAACTCTTCGCATGAGGTGGCCAAAGTACTGGAGTTTCAGCTTTAG
>NW_011494673.1:3184848-3185474 GCF_000754665.1 Bison bison bison | reverse complement strand
GTTGGATGGCATCACCTACTCAATGGACATGAGTTTGAGTAAACTCCGGGAGTTGGTGATGGACAGGGAAGCCTGGTGCACTGCAGTCCATGGAGTCGCAAAGAGTCAGACACAACTGAGCGACTGAACTGAACTGAAGAGAAGGAGGAGGGGGCAGCACCCCCTGCAGTGAGGTCCTCACTTGCTCCAGTTTCCGACTTGAGATGAAATGCCAACTTCCCTTCTGCTTAAATTTTTGTTGTTGTTCAGTAGCTAAGTCGTGTCTCACTCCTTGGGACCCATGGACTGCAGCATGTCAGACTTCCTGTCCTTCACTATCTCCCAGAGTTTGCTCAAACTAATGTACATTGAGTCGGTGATGCCATGTAACCATCTTTCTCTGTAGCCCCCTTTTCCTCCTGCCCTCAATCTTTCACAGCATCAGGGTCTTTTCCAAAAGGGCCCTAAAATCTTTCTTGAACAACCCTGGGAAGAGAAGACTGAAATGAAATACATCCTCTGGACCACGCGTTCTCTTTTCTCACATTTAAAACTTTAGTCTGGATTTCAAACTTAACTGCGATGGACTGAATAGTCTCACATTAATACTCAGATGCATTTTTAACACGCTGCTGCTGCTGCTGCTA
>NW_011494673.1:3183498-3184748 GCF_000754665.1 Bison bison bison | reverse complement strand
TTGGCTTCCTTTATAGTCCAACTTTCACATCCATACATGACTACTGGAAAAACCATAGCTTTGACTAGACAGACCTTTGTTGGCAAAGTAGTGTCTCTGCTTTTTAATATGCTGTCTAGGACAGAGGATGAGATGGCTGAATGGCATCACTAACTCGATGGATGTAAGTCTGGGTGAACTCCGGGAGTTAGTGATGGACAGGGGGGCCTTGCATGCTGCAATTCATGGGGTCGCAAAGAGTCAGACACGACTGAGTGACTGAACTGAACTGAACTGAACTAGGTTGATCATAACTTTTGTTCCAAGGAGCAAGTGTCTCTTAATTTCATGGCTGCAGTCACCATCTGCAGAGATTTTGGAGTCCCCCAAATTAGTCTGTCACCATTTTCATTGTTTCCCCATCTATTTGCTATGAAGTGATGGGCCCAGATGCCATGATCCTAGTTTTCTGAATGTTGAGTTTTAAGCCAGCTTTTTCACTCTCCTCTTTCACTTTCATCAAAAGGCTCTTTAGTTCTTCTTAGCTTTCTGTCATAAGGGTGATGTCATCTGCATATCTGAGGTTATTGATATTTCTCCTGGCAATCTAGAAATGCTGATCCGGATGAAGCACAAGCTGGAATCAAGACTGCCGAAAGCTAAGAAGAACTAAAGAGCTTCTTGATGAAAGTGAAAGAAGAGAATGAAAAAGTTGGTTTAAAGCTCAATATTCAAAAAACTGAGATCATGGCATCCAGTTCCATCACTTAATGGCAAATAGATGGGGAAACAGTGGAAACAGTGACAGACTTTGTTTTTGGGAACTCCAAAATCACTGCAAAAGGTGACTGCAGCCATGAAATTAAGGACACTCCTTGGAAGAAAAGTTATGACCAACCTAGACAGCATATTAAAACGCAGAGACATTACTTTGCCAACAAAGGTCCATCTAGGCAATGCTACAGTTTTTCCAGTAGTCATGTATGGATGTGAGAGTTGGACTATAAAGAAAGCTGAGCACCAAAGAATTGCTGCTTTTGAACTGTGGTGTTGGAGAAGACTCTTGAGAGTCCCTTGGACTGCAAGGAGATCAAACCAGTTCATCCTAAAGAAATAAGTCCTGAATATTCATTGGAAGGACTGATGCTGAAGCTGAAACTCCAATACTATGGCCACCTGATGCAAAGAACTGACTCACTAGAAAAGACCCTGATGCTGGGAATGATTGAAGGTAGGAGGAGAAGGGGACAACAGAGGATGAGATTGTTGGA
>NW_011494673.1:3180647-3183258 GCF_000754665.1 Bison bison bison | reverse complement strand
AAGTCGCTTCAGTAGTGTCCAACTCTGTGCGACCCCATGGACTGCAGCCCACCAGGCTTCTCCGTCCATGGGATTCTCCAGGCAAGAACACTGGAGTGGGTTGCCATTTCCTTCTCCATTGCACGAGAGCGAAAAGTGAAAGTGAAGTCGCTCAGTTGTGTCCGACTCCTAGCTACCACCTTCCAAAAAGAGTGAGCAGTATGTTTCCTGTTTCATAAAGGAAATGAAATGAGTTAAATGAGAAATTCTTCCCCTATGGAAATAAAATGCTACTTGCTCATGGCAAAGATCATTTTTATGTTTTCTGAATAGCGGGGGATGCTCACCGACACTAAACCCACAGACGTCTCGACAGCTTTATTTGTTCTATTTTGGGCTCCATTATTGAAGCAATCTCTGTTGGCAGACATTGTTCTACCAATAATTTTTTGAGCAGTTAAAATTTTCTTCTCTTTAATGCAATACAACTGAGCACATCCCTCTCAGGATAGTCAGGAGTGGGGTGGAGGTGGGTGCGCCAGAGGCGGGTATCACATTTCTAATTGGATTTTGTGCTGATCCGAAATGTGTAACAGATATACAAATGATTCTTCACTCACATTTTAAGCATAGTAGGTTGGTTTCTACAAAGCTTTGGGATCTGAACGACACAGAAAACTTCTCAACAGCCCTACTATCCTTCCTTAATTCCACTGAGAACCTCTTCTTTGATTTAAGGACCTATTAAGTACTGGGGCTCATGGCAGATGATTTTTTGTTTTGTTTTGGCCGCACCATGCAGCATGTGGGATCTTGAGTTCCCTGACCAGGGACTGATCCCACTCCCCTTGCAGTGGAAACCCGGAGTCTTAACCACTGGACTACCAGGGAAGTCCCTCGGCAGGTGATTCTGAGGAGTATTCAAAGAAGCAGGATGTTGTTCTGAACTGAACAGTATCAGAAAGTGGAGGTAATTCTATCACCAGGAATCTTAATATTTCTTATCTAGAAGACATGGGAATGAAACGAGGCGAAAGTTATAGCTGTGTTTTGTTTTTTTTTAAAGTAGCCGTCACTCGTATTAAACAAATAGGAGAGATGTTTGGTCGTTTTTGTGGTTTGGACAATGTTCTGTTTGGCCTATGTTCAGGCATGATGATGAGGGAGTAGTCCATGATGTTGTCAGGGAAGGAAAGGTTTCCCCCTTCTCCCCATCTTGAGTTCTTGTGACTGGATAAATAATAAAACTGACGCAAGGCAGATTAACAGGAGAAAAAGAGACACATTCATGGACTGGAAGTTTCATAGAAATGGGACCTAAGAAGTGATCAAAGCAGGCAATTTTTATACTTTTTAGACAAAATAGTGAGGAATTGACAGGACAAAGAAAGTTGGGCTTTGGATGCTTAATTAGTGAAAAATCTAAGCAGAGTTTGGACTGGGGGTAGTGAGTTAAAGAAGCAGTAAGTTTTATTTAGGTAACGCTTTTCATCTCAAAATCTCTATCTCTGGTGATAAGTGTGTCCTTCCACCTGCAGACGTCAGGAGGGTACCTGTCACAGGAGAGGTTTATTTCCTGCTTTCAGAGAGATAAAGAGGAGGGTCAGGGTGTCCCTCTTGCATTGGCTTTTTTTGGCTCAGCAGTAAAGAATCTGCCTGCAATACAGGAGACCCGGGTTCTATCCCTGGGTTGGGAAGATCCCCTGCAGAAGGAATGGCAACCCACTCCAGTATTCTTGCCTGGAGAATGGACAGAGGAGCCTGGTGGGCTACAGTCTATTGGGTTGCAAAGAGTCAGACACGACTGAATGACTAATACTTTCACTTTTTTCTTTAGGTAACATAATCAGTATGCCATTGAGGCACATGTTGGGGTGGCCTTCTCTGGGCCCCAACATTGTCATCCTCTGGCTTGGCTCTAATAGTGGTCTTGTTGAAGGTTGATGCTCAGTGGGGGCAGCCCAGCTCCGGGTGTCCCGCCAACTTCTGGCTCCCATGAGCTGCTTTTCTCTTGCTCACTGTTTTTGCCATGAGTAACGGAACATTGCAAGTGTTCAGGTCCATGTCTCAGTTTAGACACCAAAGGGATGGGCCCTGAAATAGGTAAGTGCTGACAGAGGAGGAAGCCCATGCACTTAATCCACAGGAAGGTCTGAGAGAACTAGGGCAGGATGGAAATAGCCTGTGTGCCTCAAAAGGCCCCAGTCATGACATCCTGAAACCATGCAGGACCCTGTGGGGCTCCTGGACACAAAAGCCTTCGTGTGTCCCTGCTTTCTCATTTGTAGGAAATAGTTTTCTTTCAGCCTCCATGATCTTCCCTGAGTTCCAAAGGGCAGGTTCACACAGTTGCTAATGGGGAAGGGAGGGGATGCAGAGACAACGGAGGAGCAGCCTAGGAACAATAGTACAGCCTTAGGGCAGGGTCCTGGCTCTCCACTCAAAGGACATACAAGGCAGGGTCTTCCCTGGTAGTCCAGTGGCCAAGACTCCACACTCCCAGTGCCAGGGGCCCAGGTTCAGCCGGGAGCCAGGGTTCGATCCCCAACTTGCATGTTGCAACGAAAAGATCCGCATGCCCCAACTAAGACCTGGTGCAGCCAAATATATACTAATAAAAATTACCCCCCCC
>NW_011494673.1:3156614-3180547 GCF_000754665.1 Bison bison bison | reverse complement strand
TCCCCCCCCCCCCCACAAAGGATATACACAATATTTTTGAGCTGCTTTGCACATACTGATGGAGAAGGAAATGGCAACCCACTCCAGTATTCTTGCCTGGAGAATCCCAGGGACAGAGGAGCCCGGTGGGCTGCCATCTTAGGGGATGCACAGAGTCGGACACAACTGAAGCGACTTAGCAGCAGCAGCAGCTGCAGCAGATACTGAGCACACCACCAGGTGGAAGAAGTTAACAAGGATGTAGACCCCAGACCAGTCAGAACCAGTTAGAAGCTCGATGGTGCTGACACTCAGTTACCTCACCACCAACCCATCAGAAGAATGTCCATGAACTGATCATGCCCTCCTCTTTGAACCATTACCAGAAAACTCCTCATTAGCCCCTTCATGTCAGGACACACACCTTTGAGGGCATTAACCTGCTGTGGCCCCCTTTGTCTGGCAAAACAGTAAAGTTATTCTTCTATGAAAGTGAAAGTGTTAGTCACTCAGTCGTGTCCGACTCTTTGGGACCCCATGGACTGTAGCCCACCAGGATCCACTGTCCATGGAATTCTCCAGGCAAGAATATTGGAGTGGGTAGCCATTCCCTTCTCCAGGGCATCTTCCCGACCCAGGGATCGAACTCAGTTCGCCTGCATTGCAAGCAGATTCTTTACTGTCTGAGCCACTAGGGAAGCCTACTTCACCCAAAACTCTGAGATTCAATTTGGTACCAGTGTTCAGGGGCTGAATTTCAGCTACAATCCTAATGTAACCATTGATGTACATGATTATGGCTTTGAATTATCAAGGAAATATTAAATGATACTCAGTGACTTCCTTTAAAGAAGGCAGCAAAAAAGCAATCCATTTTCAAACTATGACTGTGAAAAGTATTAAACTATGTAGAAAAAAGTACTCAGCATCAGAGTAGACACAGCCCCCTTTCCACTGGGAAAGGTAAGAACACCTCTGAGATCACTGATAAATCAGAGACCCTGAGACTTCACTCTCCCACAACTCCTGACCCTGTGGGGGAAGTAGATTCCCCTGTTGAGGAGAATCTGCTGGATCCAGACAGATCAAATCCTTGCCCCTGGCATATGCCACGCTGATGGAGGAAGAATGGACCCAGTCAGAGGACAGGCTCAGCCCTTGCTTGCCGGCAGGTGTACGGCAATCACTGTACTTGGCCTTCAGTCTCGGGACACAGGAGGCAACCCTCAGCCTGGCCTTTCACTACCAAGCCAAATCGTACTGCTCACAGAACAGATTTTCCATAAATGTCAAAATGAGAAGAAACAGATAAGGTGAAACAGCAAATATCTGCATATTGAACTTCCAGGAGGGCCATGGCAATGTCATAAGCTGACTATTAAGTGACTTAAAAGCCTGAGAAATGTCCTTGAGAGAAAAATCAGTAGTTTAGCAGTTGTGGAATGTTAGTGGGAGTGCAGAGAGAAGGGGAAAGACTGAGATCAGTAAAGATAATACATTTCCTTCTCCAATGAATGAAAGTGAAAAGTGAAAGTGAAGTTGCTCAGTCATGTCCGACTCTTAGTGACCCCATGGACTGCAGCCTACCAGGCTCCTCCATCCATGGGATTTTCCAGGCAAGAGTAATGGAGTGGGGTGCCATTGCCTGCTCCAAATACAAATAATAGCCAACACTTATCAGGGGTTTACTGTGTGCCAGGTACTGTTCTGCTTTCCACGTGTTATTGCCATCCTACAAAAATCCCATAAAACAGGTGCGGCCATTTCCTTCATTTTACAGGAGAGGAAATGGAGTACTGAGGTGCCAAGTATCTTTCCCAAGTTGTGGGATGAACTAGAGCTAGGATTTGAGTCCGCGCAGTCCAGTCTCAGAGTCTTGTACTAGTCACCATTCTGTCCTGGAACCACCTCATAATAAATCACCAACAGAGGTGTGGATCCTGACCAGGCAGCCCCTGCCCCCAGTGGATTCCCCAGAGAAATGCGGAGTCTGCAAGTTGATTCTAAAATTTATATAAACAGGCAAAAGAACTAGAATAACCAAAACAATTTTAAAGAAGAGAAGAACACTGTTGGAAAACTCACACTACCTGATTTCCGTATTTACCATAAGCTACAGAGGTCAAGACAGCATGGTAAGGGGAGGAAGGTGAATCAGCGGAAAAGAACAGAGTCCAGAAACAGATCCACGTATATTTGGTCGGTCAATCTGTGGCAAAGATAAAGAGAGAATTCAATGGAGAAAGGCTTTTCAAGAAATGATGTTAGCATAATTAAATATCCATATGCAAAAAAAAGAACTTCAATCCATACTTCACACCTTAAAAAAAATGAACTCGAAAAGGACTTAGGCATAAATGTAAAACTTAAAATTGCAAAACTTTTAGGAGAAAGCATTATGGCTTCGGGTTAGGCTGAGATTTCTTAGGTATGACACTAAAAGCATAACCTATAAAATAAAAAATAATGAGTTTCTTCAAATTTAAAAATTCCTCTATTCAAAAGACACATTAAAAAGTGAAAAGACAAGCCACAGACTGGGAGAGAATATTTACAAAATGTATGTCTGATAAAGGCTTTGAATCCAGAATATATAAAGAACTCATAAAACTCAATAAAAAATAGTCAACTAAACGGGTAAAACGTTTGAACAGACACTTCCCCCAAGATGATATATAGATCGCAAAAAAAAAGCACATAGAAAAATATTCAAATGAATTAGTCATTAGGGAAATGCAAACTTAAACCACAGTGAGATCCACTACACATGTGTTAGAATGGTTAAAATAAAAAACCCAGCAAACTCAAGTTCTGGTGAGAATGCGAAGCAACTGCAGTGCTCATACACTGCTAGCAGGAATGCAAAAAATACGGTCTGTCTGAAAACAGTTTGGCGGTTTTGTACAAAGTTAAACACTTACCATTCAACCAGAAAGCCCACTTGTGGGTATTTACTCAAGACAATTGAAAATCTGTTTATAGCAGCTTTATTCATAATTTCCCCAAACTGGAAACAACCCAAAAGGCCCTCAAGTAGAGAATAGATAAATAAAATACGGCGCATTCATACAACAAAATTTAACAATAAAAAAGAATGAACTATTGGTGTGCAGAACGGCATGTATGAATATCAATTGCTTTATGTTAAGTGGAAGAAGCCAGACTCAAGACTACATACTATATGTTTTCATTTGTATGACATGTGGGAAAAGGCAAAAAGCTACAGTAATCAGTAGAGCCAAGAACTGGGGAGGGGACCAGATAACATGTTCTGAGCCTCTGGATCCCACCATGCATGGAGCAAGAACTGCCCCTGAACCTCCCAGTTACTGAACCATCCAGTCCCCTTTCCTCTTGATTAGTTTCTCTCTACTTGAGGGTCTTCACTGACACACAGCTAAATCCTGTCCTGTGGTCACGCACTGCTGAGTGTTCTGTTAGTATGAGTTCAGCCAACAGTAATGGACACCTGCTTCATGCTGGGTACTGGGGACGCTGGGCCTGTAAAGACACGGTTTTTACCCTGGAGGAACTCACAATTTCCCAGAGGAGACAGATATGTCAGCAAATGGTAAGTGGTCAGATAAACATTAGCTAATGTGAGGTGCTATTAAGAACCCAGAAACCCAGCACTCACCCTAGCCTAGGGCTTCAAACAAGGCTTCTTGGAAGTGACTCCTGAGCTGAGTCTTGAAGAATCACTCAGTGGAAAGAGGGGAGGGTGAGTATTCGGACAGAGACATGAGTAAAAATCTGGCAGGGTGAAGTACCATGATGTGTGCAGAGAAACACAAAACCTTTTTCTAGAAGAGTTCAGTAAAACTTTCTGTGTTGATGGAAATGTTTTATCTCTATGTTGTCCATTATGTAGCCTTTAGCAATTAAGCACTTGAAATGTGGATAGTGCAACTAAGAGGCTAAATTTTTAATTTGATTTCATCTTAATCAAAATTTAATAGAGCTGCAGGCAACCACTGACTACCATCTTGGACAGCTTGGCAGCTCTGGTGAAGTGCAGGGCAGAAGTGGTAGGGACAGAGCAGGCTGGGAGAGCTCAGGGAAGAGCCACAGATGCCATTTGAAGGGTGCTGGACTTTAACTTATAGGTGATGGGAAGTTTTTGGAGGGTTGCACACTGAAAAGTGACCAGGTCATCTCTTTGGACCAGGGGCTGGGATGGAGCAGAGGAAGGCTGGAGTCAGAAGGGCACTGCTGGAGCTCAAGGGAGGAGTCATGAGGGTCCAAGACACGACAAATACAGAAGGGCTGGTGGGGAGGGAGCTGATTCCTGAGGCTTGAAGAGTAGAGATCAGCAGGACCAAGTGGTCTCTGGTTTTGGAGTGTGAAGTTGTGTCTCTTTCTTGGAAAGGTTTACAGGAAAGATGGATTCCTGGGTCGTGGGGCTCAGACTGGGTGCTGCACCCAGGCAGAGGGACTGGAGGTTGGGAGAGGATCCGGCAGCAGCTGCTGGAATCCAAGGCCCCACTTCCTTGCGAGGCCAGCTCTGTCAAGGTCAAAGGTGCAGGGGGAAGGAATATCTTGCTTGGCTGTTGTTTCTTATTAAATTGAAGGATCAGAGCAGCCTTGGAAACTACTGAATCAGATTGTAAATATTGACACCAACTTCCACAGCACCAATTACAGGAGTGGGAAGGCTTCCAAAAAGATAGAGAGGCAATTTAAAGAAAACACAGGAATTATTTAGTAAAGTCAAAGTATCATTGAGAGTCAGAGACTCCCCCGTCACTGGGTCTCCCCTGGGTCTAGTCGGTGGGGAACAGGATTCCCTTAGCTTTAAGACAGGGTTATGGCCGGAATACCCAGGTGGGAATGGGGGTCCTCAAGTTTAGGCCTTTTTCACTATATAGTAATAACTGAGCGACTGAGCACACACGCAACACAATACAGAGATTATCCTCTATCTGAGATGGGCAGCCCAGGTTCCCTCTATTTCTGGTTTCTTACAAGTCACTCACTTACTCATCACATATTTATTGAATAGCTGCTATGCGTCAAACCCTCTGACAGAAGCTGGACGACTGAGACAAAAGCCACAGACCTTGCCTTGAAGGAACTCTGTGGGAACATTGCAATACAGTGGGTAATATTCACCGAGACACACTATGTATCAGGCACTCTGCTGGGTGCATTGTACATGGGCTTAATTTTTCTAAAACCCTACAAGGCAAGAACTATCATAATCCTCAATTTATGAATGAGGAAACAGAAGCACAGAGATCTGAAGTAACTTACCCAGGTATCTAGGACCCACTCACTGAAAACATTTAACCTAATCCTGGAATAGGCAAACTTCACATACATACATCTATATGTATATATATTTTTACTGAAGCATAATTGACTTACAAATTTAGTTTCAGGTACATGACATAGTGATTTGATATCTTGATACATTACAAAATGATCACCACTGGAATAAGGTAACTTCTCTTGAGAGACTGAACATGCAAATGGAAAATAGACAGATCCTCTATAAAAATAGGACCCTTTTCCATAATCTACAGCACTCTGTCCAGGAAACCAATCCATCCTCTACAGTACCCAGCTCAGGAAGCCAGCTTGTTATCTATAAGTCAGACTTGCAGGATGTCAGACCACCATCTGTCAGAGCCACCAGCTCAGGAAGCCAAAAAATAACCCTGGTAAGAGCTGGTCTCAAGTAGCTAGGATTTGATTAATAACTGACAATGCCCCTAGTTTTTGTCCCTGCTTCCAACCTGGGACCAACCAGAGGAAGCCAGTATGGGCCGCTAACCAGTCACACAGGTCGCCCGGCGTCTGGCCTCTCATCTTCAGCTTCCCCAGGCCGGCAGCCTCCAGTTGGGGCACATTTGAAGCTTGCACTTTTCTAAAGCTTTCCCACTCCTCTGCCTGCCTTAGTGTCTCTGCCAACCACAAGTAATAGTGGCTAATTCCTGTTTATCACCACACTATAAAGGGCCAGATAGAAAATATTTTTTGGCTCTGTGGGCCATTCAGTCTCTTACCAACTACTTGGTCCTGCTGTTAAAGCATGAATCAACCATGGATATTATGAATGGGCACGGCTGTGTTCTGCTAACACCTTATCCATAAGGGCAACTTGTGAGCAGGACTCCAGTTGTGCCAGGGGGCTGATTCCGGAGGCTTTGAGAGGCTAGATCAGCAGGATCAAGGGGTCTCTTGGTTTGGAGGGTGGAATTGCATCTTTTTCTTGGAAAGGTTTACAAGAAAGATGGATTCTTGGGTGGTAGGGCTTGGACAGGGTGCTTCTTTGCTTAATTTGCTAAACCTGGTTTTACGCTATGGTGCTCCTTTAGTAAGAGTGTCACCACAAACTCCAAACTTCCAGAAAAAGTACTGACACTTAACTTTTGTAGAGGAGGGTTTCCTTTCTAAGGCACTTTCCCATCTAAAGTACGTTCTAAGACCCGATTTTCGATGTGTGTGTATGGGACAGGGGGGTCTTCCCACACCAACAAGCAATTCTTGGGGCACCGGCTGTGTGTCCTACAATTCAACTCAATCCTGATATTATCTACCTGGAGATGGCATCAGATCCCATAGGCTGAGGCTCAGTGCCACAAGACTGCTCCCTCAACTCTTCACCCCCAGCCCCCAGATTACCACCTGTGCTTCTGCCTGATGGGCTATAGGCTGGAGGGCCCAATGACCCCTCCTTGGACTTCAATGTCAGTCACTAGCTCAGGTTGTTACCTGTACTTCTGACTGGCTTATAAATCAGAGGTTCCCATGACCCTCTCCTTGATTTTCATTAATTTGCTAACTCAGACTTACAGAACTCAGAGAAACGTTTTACCTCCTAGATTACTGGTATATAATGAAAGACTATAGCTCAGGAACAGACAGATGGAAGATGTACAGGGCAAGACACAGGGAGAAGTTGTAGAGCCTCCGTGCCCTCTTTCCCCAAATCTCCACCTGCTCACCAGCCTGGAAGTCCTCCAAATCCCATACAGTTGGGATTTTTATGGAGGTTTCATCACATCAGAATGATCCATCAATAACTCCATTTTCAGTCTTTTTCCCTTTTCAAGAGGAAGCGGGGGCAGGGCTGAAAATTCCAAGTTTCTAATTATGGTTTGGTCCTTCCAGCCAGGAGACAAGTAGGAGTCCACCCAGAGTCTCCTCTTTAGAATACAATTCACTGCTATCCTCCAGGAAATTACAAGGGTTTCAGGAGCTCTGTGTCAAGAACCAGGAACAGAGACCAACAGATATTTTCTATTATCTCACACCATCTGGTAGTTAATTTGGTCCTGCCAGATGACAAGCTCTTTGAAGTAAAAAACAATGTTTTATTCATTTTTCCGTTCTCCCTACAGGGATTACCTGGTGCCAGGCAGGGCACACAGTAGATTCTCAGTAAATATTTGTTAGAGTAAGTTGATCTGAATTAAATAATCACAACGATTTGGTAACACCAAGAGCTTAGAGGTTGTTATTCCCATTGAACAGAAGACAAAGCACAGGCTTAGAGAATCGAGTGACTGTGTTCATCTAGAGGTTTTTGCAGAGCAAAAATCTGGACCCTGGTTTTGAGCCCTGCTGCCTTTTGGGCAGACAGACTCCTCCCTTGCTGGGCTCATTCAAGAGCCCATGGAGAAAAAAAAAAAGAGCAAGCTGCTGTTGATTTTCCTTTGTCTATTTGAACTCTGTGATTTTGTAATCGTCTAAGCACTGAACAAACCTTCCCCTTCTCCCTCCCGCTGCACTGACGTGAAACCTTAGGGGAATGAGTTGTTCTGTAAAAGTCAAGATCTCGAAGTGATGGGGTTTATGCTTTTAACCCTCAGACAGTTTTAAAAGGTTTACATAGAAATCTCCCTGACACGCTCTGCTCTCTTTTCTCCATCAGAAAGCCCCGAAGAGAATTTAGCTCTTTGTGTTAAAACATGGGCCATGATTACAGATAGCAGTGGCTGGGCTGTGGGCTAATTCCAGATGCCCTCATGACATCAGGACATGCAAAGTGGCAAATAACCTGCACTTCTTTGAGTTTATTATTGTTTGTTTGTTTGAAATAGATGTTTCTGTCTTCCCTGCAACAGTTAGGTTGTCATCTATCAGTGAAATTGAAGGAAGGTTTCTGCGTGAAATAACATTCCTCTCTTCTTATAATTTGCTGTCTCTTTTTTCCAATGGGTCTGTTAACCAAGCTCAGTTAAAACTCAGCAAAGTAAGGACTTCCTTGGTGGTCCAGTGCCTAAGACTCCGTGCTCTCAATGCAGGGAGCCTGGGTCCGATTGCTGGTCAGGGAGCTAGATCCCTTATGTCACAACTAAGAGTTCACATGCTGCAACTAAGAGATCCTGCAGTGAGGACCAAAGATCCTGTGTGAAACAGCCAAGATCTGGTGCAGCCAAGTAAATAAAAATAAGTATTAAAAAAAAACAACTCAGCAAGGAGAGAAAACTTTTCCTCTACTAGTTTAGGTCCAGTGATCAGGGGCTAACTGATGATAGACAGATCACTGGAGGAAAAATGCACAAATTTGATTCATATGCATGTGGGAGCATTCAGATGAAATGGCTCACTGAACATCTAGAAATAGGAGTTTCCATACCAGCCTAACAGGGGAAAGGGAAGGGGTGAAAGGGCTTGTATGGGAAGGACAAATGAGCCTTTTTTAGGGAAGACAAAGTGACTTTCAGGGAAACAAATGGAAGGTATGAACGTTTAGTGATAATGTTAGTTTATATAATTTCTCATCCAGTGATTGGTTTTCTCTAGGGAGCGAAGATTCCTGGAAGAAGGGATTTACGGTACCTTCGCTTTCAAAGGTTTTACCTTGTAGTCAGATAAGGGAAGCTCCAAAAGGCTTCTCTCTATGCCTGCTGTGTCTCAAATGTCTTCAGTTTATTTTTTTTATTAGTTATTTAGACCCAGCTGTGCTGGGTCTTCATTGCTGTGTGCAGACATTCTCTAGTGGAGGCTAGTCTTCACTGTGGTGCATGGGCTTCTCACTGCAGGGCCTCTCTTCTTGCCGAGCACAGACTCCAGGTGCAGGGGCTTCAGTAGTTTCGGCATGTGGGCTTAGTTGCTCTGAGGCAAGTGGAATCTTCCCGAGCCAGGGATCGAACCCGTGTCCCCTGCATTGGCTCATCCACTACACCACCAGGGAAACCCCTAAAATGTCTTCAGTTTAAAATAACCCTCAGAAAAAAAAAAAAATAATAATAACCCTCAGGATTTCCCTGGTGGTTCAGGGGCTAAGACTTCGAGCTCCCAATGCAGGGGACCCGGTTCGATTCCCTGATCAGGGAACTAGATCCCACATGCCGTAACTAAAACCTGACACAGCCTGATTAATTAATAAAGAAATAATACTCATACCAACTCCAGGGACCTGAAAGATGCTCACAAAGGGAAGTGGGCTCTGAGTTAGGATCAAACAAATGCATGAGCTTTAGTGACATGTATGATGACACTTCAGAGTCAGTTTAAAACATGTTTTGCTTCTTAGCTGAGCTCTGGGCAAGTGAGGTCGCCAGGAAGCTGAGTAAAGGAGAGGTGTCTGGACAGAGATAAGTGGTGGATCCCAATTCCAGACAGCGAGAGCGGCCCTCTGAGATGCAGCTGTTTGGAGCTGGATAGGTGCTTGAAATGTCCAGTGACAACTGAGCGACCCTGGGGGTAAAGTCCTGAAGGTGCTTCTTAGGGCTTCATTCTTAGGTTGAGGTTTCCCTCTGTCCTCCAGACACTAATAAGTAATTCATTTATACTCTCTCTCACTGCTGCCCCCACTCCCCCTCCTCTCTTTCCATTTCTCAAACTCTCTTACCCTCTCAAAATTCTAAAGGTAAACTAACACAAAATTATAAAGGTACAAAGGGTGTGGAGTACAGAATCAGTCCTTCTCCTGTCCCTAAGCTGCAGAACTGCCCCAGGGGTGACTAGTGTCCAGTTTCTAGGTGTCCATGTGCTTTTGTTTTTACACAAATAATAAAACAAAATACTGTTCGGTATCTTATTTTCATTTTCACTTTAAACACCTTGAAACCAGTTCATATTGATACGGAAAGAACTTTCTTTTTCTTGTAATGGATACAATGGTATTTCATTGCATGGAAGTACTATTGTTCATTTAACGAGCCTCCTGGTGTGTTATTCCTCTTATGATTGTAAATGGCATTAAAACAAATAGCCTGCGCATGTCCAGGTGCAGCAGTAAGAATAAATTCTTAGATGTGAAATTGCTGGCTAAAGGGTGTGAAAATGTTAAGATTAGGTAGCTGTGTTCTCGGTTTAAAAGGGCAGTGTGAGGTGGACCTCCCTGGTGGTCAGGTAGCTAAGACTCTGCTCTCCCAATGCAGGGGTCCAAAGTTTGATCCCTGGTCAGGGAACTAGATCCCACATGCTGCAACTGAAGATCCCACAGGCTGCAACTATCGCCCGATGCAGACAAATAAATACATAAGTAAACAAAACACTTTTTTTTTTTAAATTGCAGTGTGAAGTATGCTGCTGAGGTGGGCACACAGAGCTCTGTATGAATACAGCCTCAGGAGAATGTATCTATTAGGTGGAGAAAATCTGCACAAACCTTTCACTTCATGCCAATTTGCATTACTATACAATAGGCTTTCAGTAAATGTGAGGAATTCACTGAAAAAAAGAGCACCAAAGAAATCCTAGGTCTTGTGTCTGTAGGAGAAAGAGGTGTAGGCGTGCCTAGTCACTCAGTTATGTCCAACTCTGTGCGACCCTATAGACTATAGCCTGCCAGGCTCCACTGTCCATGAGATTTTCCAGGCAAAAATATTGCCATTTCCTCCTTCAGGAGATCTTCCTGACCCAGGGATTGAACCCGTGTCTCCTGCACTGCCGGCAGATTCTTTACCACCGGGCCGCTGGAGAAGCCCAGGAGAGAGAGGAATAGATCAGACCACAAATCATCAATTCCAGACCCAGCGGGATCGAGACCTGCTGCTTCTAGCGCTCTTACCTGTTCCGCCTGTCCCACAAGCCTTCCACTTCCTCCCTCTGCTCCCCTCCTGGCTTCACTTCCTTTCCCTCCCAGCCTAACTCCTGTTTATCGGTAGTTGTCAGTGCCTCCAACTCTTATTATTTTTCCCATCCATGACACATGTTTTTAAACACCCCACAATTTGTACCCACTCCCTGCCTCTCCACTAGTTCAACAAGCAATGCTGGAGAAATTTGTCGGGAGCTGCGCTAGGCGTTACTGACAAAATGGAGGCACAGCCCCAGACCCCTCTCCTCATTCCGCAGGCACAGTCCCGGGATAAAGGAGTTAGGCCTTGTAATTTTGACTTGTCTTTTCCTCTCCTTGGCTGAGTTGACTGAAAAGGAATATTAAGGTGCTTATTGTTCTTGAGAGGAGCGTGAGAAGGCACAAAGCCTTCTGCAGCTGTGCTCAGAAAATAATTCATAAAGTTAATCATTGACATTTGTTCAAGGACTTTTACAAAAGAGTGTTCCAGGATGAGCACATAGGCTGTAGCTTGAGGCCATGGGAGGGATTGCTATCTGAAGCCTATTTGTGAGGAGAATGTTTATGGCAAAGGAGTTTACTGAATTTAGGGCTTAGAAATAATTAAAACAGTTAGAAGTTAAAGATTTAAGGAATGTTGTAAAGTTAGCATATTTTACTATAGCTTATAGAAGTTAGGTGGAGAAGGCAATGGCACCCCACTCCAGTACTCTTGCCTGGAAAATTCCATGGACAGAGGAGCCTGGTAGGCTGCAGTCCTTGGGGTTGCTAAGAGTCAGACACGACTGAGCGAGTTCACTTTCACTTTTCACTTTCATGTATTAGAGAAGGAAATGGCAACCCACTCCAGTGTTCTTGCCTGGAGAATCCCAGGGACAGGGGAGCCTGGTGGGCTGCTGTCTGTGGGGTTGCACAGAGTCGGACACGACTAAAGTGACTTAGCAGCAGCATAGAAGTTAGGAATTTTTAGAGACACTATAGCTAGAAGCCCTTTTAAGAGATAGTGAGCTCAGGATGTTAGGGGCAAACAGAATTTAGGAAGATAAGTAGTAAACTGAGGAATGTAGCATGAGTTACAATGTAATCACAAGTTAACTATAGGACACATTAGAGGAGGTAGATAATAGATGATAAGGCTGATTCTGAGAGAATCACTGAAGCAGGAACTCTGAAGAGCAACAGTGATTTATGGAGATAATAAATCTGGGAGAGGGGGAACTGAAAATGTCAAACCTCTGGCCTAATGTTTTTGTAAAAGTATTAAAGAGAATCTTAAACTGGAAATAAACAGGCAGTCCATAGAAAACTGAGAGGCTGCCTCATCGCCGACACCATTCATCTCTCCAGGTTGAATCCCTGGCTTCTGGAGCTGGACTCCGGCAGAAATTCTATCCTTGGGGCAATCAGAGATTCAAGTCTGTCAGGCTCAGCTGGGACCACGGCATGGTCTGACAGCCCTCTGCCTGTTTCTCAGCAGCTCTTCCTTCCACTGTCCTCCTTTTCTTGTCTCAGTGTCTACCACGCTGACCACAGCCAAAGTGAAAGTGAAAGTGAAACGCTCAGTTGTGTCTGACTCTTTGCGACCCATGGACTGTAGCCCACAAAGCTCCTCCATCCATGGGATTCTCCAGGCAAAAATACTGGAGTGGGTTGCCATTTCCTTCTCCTCGACCACAGCCAACCAGGCTCTAAGTGTCCTTCCTTTCTCATCTTCTTAAATACCTTGTTTGTTATTCCTTGTCTTGTATATCTTCGACTACTTCCTCTTTGTTCCTCTCTTTCTATAAAACTTATTTTATGTTCATTCTTTCTTCACAGTTCACAAACCAGGCATCTAGTACATGCTCAGTAAATCCCTTTATAAAACCAAATTTATTCAAGTATAATTTACAAATAAAATGGACATTTTAAGTATATAGCTCATTGAGGGAATCTCCCTGGTTGGTTCAGTGGCTAAGACTCCCAGTGCAGGGGGCCTGGGTTTGATCCCTGGCCAGGGAACTAGATCCCACATGTTGCAACTAAAGTTTCTGTATGCCACAACTAAAGATCTTGCATGCCACAAGGAAGATCAAAGAGTCCACGTGCTGCAACTAAGATCTGGTGCAGCCAAATAAATACATGTAAAAGATAAGATATATGGTTCTTGAGTTTTGTCAAATGCATAATCCCATGCCATCACCCCCTTAATCAAGGTATAGACATTTCCCATCAACCTAGAAAGTTATTCCCTGCCCCTTTGTGATCAACCTGTGACCCCCTCTTCTAGGTAATCACCCATTTGATTCCAATCATCTGGCTTAGTTTTGCTTCTTCTGGAATTTCATAGAAATGGAATCATGATATCTGTACTCTTTTGTCTCTTCTTTTACTTAGCATAATGTTTCTAGACTTATCCATGTTGTTCCTTGAATTAACATTTTGTTCCTTTTTAATGTTGAGTAGTATTCCGTTTTATGGATATACTACAATCTTTTAAATCTATTTACTTGTTGGAGGCTAACTGGTTGTTTCCAGATTTTGGCTAGTGGGAACAAGGTAGCCATGAACAATTGGACACAGGTCTGGATAAAAAGTTTCATTTATCTTGGGTAAATCTCTAGGAGTAGAAATATTAGATCATAGAGTAGGTATATGTTCAACTTTAAAAGAAACCTCCAAACTGTTTACCAAAGTGGTTTTATCATTTTACATTCCCATGAACAGTTATGAGAATTCTAATTGCTTTATGTCTTTGCTAACAATTACTGTCAGTCTTTTAAGTTTTAGTCATTCTAGCGACTATGAAACGGTATATGTCATTTGGTTTCAATTTGCATTTCTTTAATGACTAATGATGCAATTTACCTTTTCATATGCTTATTGGCCATTTGTATATCTTTCTTGGTGAAGTGTCTGTTCAAGTCTTTTCACTATTATTTTTATGGTGCTTTTTAATTGGTGTATGAATTTAATTGTGTTTGAAATTGATGTGTGAATTTTTATATAATATATATACAAACTCTTTGCAGAATATGAGTTACAAATATAGACTGGGATCTAGACATGTCCTAGCCCATGACTTGCCTGTTCATTTTCTTAAGTGTCTTTTGATGAACAGAAGTTTTACATTTTGATTTCTCAGTCTTTATGGTTACTGCTTTCTGAGTCCAGTCTAAGAAATATTTGCTTAGCTCAAGATCATGAAGATTTTCTTCAATGCTTTCTTCTAGAAGCTTTGTCTCTTAACCTTTTCTGTTTAGGATCATAAACAATCTCATATGTTTACCCAGTTTTTTCAGTACAGTTTGTTGAAAAAGTTTCCTTTCCCTATTGAATTTCTCTGGATCCTTCGTCAAAAAACTAATTAGCTACTCTCCATCTTGATGTCTAATTCTACTTGGTTCGTTTTTATAGTTTCCATTTCTCTGCTAAGATTATCCATTTGTTAATTTATTGTGTCTGTCTCTTCCATTCCATCCTTGAATATATTCATAATGGCTGTTTTAAAGTTCTTGACTCTTGCGCTAGTTATCAATTTATTGCCTCTCAGAGCTAAATCAACCTTTCATGATCTGCTCTCGATAATGGATCAGACCCTTTAATCCCTATTGTTGCAATTACAATGTTAATTTTTGCCAGTAGAGGAAGCTGGGGGTACTTTGCAGGAGAAAGTTCTATCCTGGTTCCAGCGCTCCTGTTCTTGTTCGTTTGCTCTTGTTGTATGTCTTAACCACTGGACTGCAAAGGAAGTCCCTAAGGAGCTGCATTTTAGTTTGGGTTTTATTTCCAGCACCTGGCCCTGTCCTTGGCATCTGTAAAAGTAGTGAACTGGATTTCATTCCATAGGGTGACTCCTAGGAGGACCAGGCCAAAGACCCTTCCCCAAGGGGGTCACCAGCAAAGAAGGCTCTCCCTGACCTTTAATCTTTGCCTCTTCCTGGTGTAACTGGCAGGTTAACCTCTCCAGAGGCAGCCAAGACCTCCCTCTTATCTCCTGCATCCTCCAAGTCAGCATGGATATGAGGTCCCCCAGGGGCCACGGCTGCGATGTATGGCCCTCAGTTGGCTCTTCCCCAAGTCTCTCCCATAAGGAGCCTCCCTAGGAATTATGCACAGTCCTCTCAGGCATCGTATCCTCTCAGCATCATGTCCTGCTCCCGCCAGCATCACTTCCCAGGAGGAGAAGGCAGTTCATTTTCTCCCTGAATTCCAGTCCCTGGCACAGATAAACCCCTGGGAAGCATTTACTGAAACTTTCCAGGCTTTTCTCAGCATGAACACTTTACACTTCTGCAGTAAACTAGACTGCTAGAGTAAGGCAAAGGAGTTGTCAGTGCCACGCTGCTGCATGCTGCCAAGGAGTTCAGGGTGGGAGGTGGTGGGAGAGGATGGGGTTTCTCATCTCTTCCAACCCAAGCAGAAATTAGGTCTCTCACCTGAGCATGCCACCATTCCCCCCCAGGCCAGCAGTATTCCTGCTCACTGGTCTACCTTCGGGTGCCCTAAAAGATCATTCTGGATTTCTGCTTTGTCATTTTAGTTCATGTCTCTGCTTCTGTCCCAATCATTCACTATGAGGACCCCACCTCTGAGACCACCCCCCTGCCATGTCCAACCCCCACAATTTACAAAAGGGGAAATAGGACCAAGGAGAAAAGGATCACAGCTCAAGGTCACAACCTGCAGGTCTGGTGGGAACACACTTAGGAATCCTGACTCATAACAGGGGGCTTTGTCCCATCCACTGATCTCAGCCAGAAAGAAATGGTCTTGCCACTGCTGAGGGCTTATGCCGAGGGCCCTTCCCTGGGTCCTGGATGATGTGACTGGCTAACACATAAACCTTCCTGTACTCCAGGTTTCATTTGAAGTGGTGTGCATACATTCATTTTAAAAAATTAACTCAGCACTGGGACTTCCTTGGTGGTCCAGTGGCTAAGGCTCTGCATTCCCAATGCAGGGAGCCTGGGTTAAATCTCTGGTTGGGGGGACTAGACTCCACATGCCACAACTAAAGATTTTTTTCATGCCACAATGAAGATGGAAGATCCTGTGTGCCACAAGACCCACAGCAGCCAAATAAGTAATAAAAATAAAATGAACATCAAAAAAAAAAATTTGAAAAACAAAAAAAAATTTGAAAGCACCCTATGAAATATATTTTCTATTTTATAGATGAAGAAACTGAGGACCAGAGAGGTTAAGTAATCTGTCCAAGGTCACACAGTGACAGAGATGAGATTCAAAGCCAGGCAATGTGGCTCCAAAAGCCATGTTTTTAACTTCTGGATCATCCTTTCCTCTCAGAATAACAAACTATTGTTGGGTGAAGACAGCCCAGACAGTATTTTCTTAGGCCCAGACATGCCTGTCCTAGAACGGTGAAAATGTCAATGGGAATCTTCCTCCCCAAAGAGGCACGCAGGACAGCACTCTGAACAGACACTAAAACAGCTCTCAACTCAAAGTGCCCAGTGCTTGTGTCACAGTATGAGACGTAATGGCTTTTGATGGAAGACTTCCAGGCAGACAATGGTCTTTTTGGATCCATTACTTTGCATTTACATCAGATTGGGTCACCTCCCATCTCGGGGCTCCCCAAGACTTTGAACACTTTTTCAGTAACCCTTACAGAAAGACATCTTCTGAGAAATGCAGCATGGTTACACAGTGCAATGGATCTCTTGGGAAACACCAGAGTTATCAGTGAAAAATATATTAAATGACTCAAGGGCTACTTTGAAGCATTTTGCTATGGCTAGATAGTAAAACTCCTAGAACTAGTTCTTATCTCTGTAACAGAGTGTTCCTTTAGTGCAATGAGAACACATAAAGCCCACAATTCATGCAGGACACATTCTGAAGTTCTTAAAAGAGAAGGAACCTGAAGATGCCTTCTGTGTTGTGACAGTAACAATGGTCAATCTTTATCCAAGAGGATCTTAGCATTTTGTCTTTGGACAGGCCTCTTTGACAGCTGGTATGGGCAAGCTTTGCCAGGTATGACAGTGATTTTATATCTCTATGAAGGCAAAGTGAAGAAGCTCCAGAAAATACTTTCCAAGGGGATTTTTGGTTTTTGATAACTATTACCCTCCTGGATGATGTTTTCTTGCTACAATCCTGTAAGACTTTAACCCATGAGATTGGACACATATTTAGACTTCAACCTGCCTAATGCAAGGCTCCAGCCACTTGGAAGAAGCTGACCAGAGACCCCTCCACCTTTGCCCTGTTTATGCAAGCTGCAGAGTGCTGCTCTTCAATATTACAGAAAGATACACAGTGGACTGATGATGAATCCACCAACATACCTGGAATTACCCTGAAATACAGTCATGAGGATAATGTGAATTCGCTGGGAATTCCCTGACTGTTCAGTGCTTAGGACTCTGTGCTTTCACTGCTGAGGGCCCAAGTTCAATCGCTGGTCAAGGAACTAAGATCCTGCAAGTGGCACAGTGTGGGGAAAAAAAAAGAAGGTGAATTTGCCAAAACCAGCGGAAATGTTTAAAGAATGGAAAGAGTATTCTTGTGATAACCTATAGTTGAAAAGAATCTGAAATACATACATATACATACATATAGCTGGATACTTTGCTGTAACTAACACAACATTGTAAATCAACTATACTTCAGTATTAAAAAAAAAAAAAAAGAATGGAAACAGTGAATAATAAAATGCCTTGCTATTCTCCAAAAATAGGAACCTTCAATTAGGAGTAATTAAAACAAATACTTGCGTATTAAAAAAAAAAGATTTATGTGCAATATTTCATTTAATCCTCATCATAGCTCTATGAAGAACATACGCTTTTTTAAAAATTTTATTTTAATTGGAGGCTAATTACGTTACAATATTTTGGTGGTTTTTGCCATACATTGACATGAATCAGCCATGGGTGTCCATGTGTTCTCCATCCTGACCCTCCCTCCCACCTCCCTCCCCACCCCATCCCTCAGGGTCATCCCAGTACACCAGCCCTGAGCACCCTGTCTCATGCATCGACCTGGACTGGGGATCTATTTCACGTATGGTAATATACAGAACATACTCTTATTGAACCTATTTTGTAAACCTTTCTGAGGCTTTGAGAAGCTGCGTAAACTGATGAAGCTCACTCAGCTGATAGAGTTAGTAATGAGGGGGACTGGAATATGCCATTGAAAACACACCACTTTCACATAAGGATCACTTTGTGCTGAAGACAATTACAAAACAGCAAATGCAAAAAAAAAAAAAAAGCCATTTGCCCTTCCCCACCTGGCTGAGAAAAAGTTATTAATTTTCGTTTGTAAAGGTGTCTCCCTCCCCAATGCCAGGAAAGAGAAAGATAACTTTTGGACTCTTAATCACCAAGGACAACTCTAGACTCTTAACAGGACAGGGATGGCATTAAGAGGAATCTCTGAAACAAACCTCACTAAACCTTACCATCATCTGCTATTAGCTTCCTCCCATATATTTACCTTGCCACAGTTTGCCACCCTGAAAAGCCTAAACTCCTTTTCTTTTGTCTAATCCCTTCTCCACAAATTTATTGTTCTTTATTAAGATGCTATATAAGGGCCTTCTCTTGCGGTCCAGTGGTTAAGAATCTGCCAGCCAGTGCAGGGAACCTGGGTTCAATCTCTGGTCCAGGAAGATCCCACATGTCATGGAGCAACTAAGGCTGTGCATTGTAAGTATGGAGCCCAAGGGCCCTAGAGCCCATGTTCCGCAACAAGAGAAGCCACTGAAATGAGAAGCCCGTGCACTGCAATGAAGAGTAGCCCCCACTTGCAGCAACTAGAGAAAGCCTGTGCCCAGCAACGATGACCCAGCACAGACAAGAGTAAACAAATGAATCTTAAAAAAAAAAGATGCTATATAAGCCCCAAGTTCTTTTTTCTTTTTTCTGGCTGCCCTTCTTGGCTTACAGGATCTTAACCTGGGCCCTGCAGTGAATGTGCTGAATCCTAACCACTGGATCACCAGGGAATTCCCAAGCTCAAAGTTCTAACCATCCCTTTGAATTAGTCATCATTGAGTTTCTCCCATGTATATGCATACTGCATGTCTTAATCAACTCTGTTTTTCTCTTGTTAAATTTTCTTTTGTCAGTTTGATTTCCAGGGCTCTAGCTACAGAACCTAGGCGGGTAGAGAAAAACTTGTTTTCCTCTCCTACAGGACTTAACCCAGATCCTCCCTTATCCTTTAAATCATCTCTTGATTACTTATAATAGCTAATACAAGTGTTATGTGAATAGTTGCTGGCATGCAGCAAATTCGAGTTTTGCTTTTTAGAAATTTCTGAAATTATTTTTCCTCGAATATTTTTGCTTCCAGTTGGTTGAATCCGTGGATGTGGAACCCACAAATACAGAAGGCCAACTGTATGTAATAGGCCCCTTTCTTTTCTCCTGAGCAAAAGAAATAATAATGATAATATAGCAAGAAAACTGCAGGTCCATGAATGGGCATTGAGAATGGCTGTTTCATCCTTTCCTTTGCTGCTACAGGAAACCACCAAAGGGGAAAAACACCCGTCTGTTTCTGGGAATTTTGATGGTTTTATGGTTTCTGGACATACGGAGGCCTAGGCAGTGGCCACAACAGTTTCTCAGGTAAGAGGAGACAGAAGGGAATTGCTACAGAAAATGGAATGATTATGCCTAAGTGATCATGCTGCTGCTGCTAAGTCACTTCAGTCATGTCTGACTCTGTGCAACCCCATAGACAGCAGCCCACCAGGCTCCTCTGTCCCTGGGATTCTCCAGGCAAGAACACTGGAGTGGGTTGCCATTTCCTTCTCCAAAGCAGGAAAGTGAAAAGTGAAAGTGAAGTCGCTCAGTCGTGTCCGACTCTTCAGGACGCCATGGATTGCAGCCTACCAGGCTCCTCTGTCCATGGGATTTTCCAGGCAAGAGTACTGGAGTGGGGTGCCATTGCCTTCTGTACCCATATGTCTTACACTTTCAACAGCAGCAGATCTGTCCACAGCTCCACTTCTCAAAGCAGTGGAACATGTCCCAGGCCTGAGAAACTCCCGGGCCAGATCCTGTTAGGATCCTGCCCAGACACTCCAGAATTCAATGACTGCTCTTTGTACTCAGGAAGTGCTTCAGAGAGACTGAGATTCTCTGAAGTAGGTATATTACTAAAACTAGATGATGACTAGAGCATCATAATTTCCTTTCTACTTTTACCTAAAATTATACCTGGGTCCTGCTGGGGAAGAAAATGGGCTACAAAAGGCAGTCAAAAACATCTTCACGATAACCAATCTTCTAAAGGCACATATATTTACAGGAATTTTGTAATTCCTGTAAAAATTCTAATTATTTCGATTTCACTACAGAGCAGCTGGGATTTGCTGCAACAACCTACAAGTCCAGAGGAAGCAAGGAACAAATGGAGACACCGACACAGAATGGATGTTCCCTGCTCCCAGTCTCAAACTAGGGGACTGTTCCCAGACACTCAGAGCTCATTTCCTGGCTCACTGTGGAGGCTTTCAGCATGCAGGAGCCTACAGGTGAATCACCCCCGATGACACGACGGGGTGGGAGTGGTATTCGGCAAGAGGACAGAAGCTGGAGTCCCAAAGAGGCTGCAAACAGGAATTAGAATTTTCACTAAGCCAGGAAAATGGAAGGGAGGAAGGCAGGAAAATGAACCAGGAAAGAGACCTAATACCCTAAGGAGTTCTTGATACTGTCCTGGGGTGGAGTAGCCTGCCTGCCTTTCCTGCTTCCTCTCTCACTACTGAATTTTAAGGTCTAACGACTAAATGATTTATAATCCTGTCCCACACCAAGATGAGCCTTGTTTCCCTGTTTTGCTCACACAGTTGCCACCCCCTGGAATGCCTTCCTTTTCCCACATCTCTTTAGCCGGCTGACTCCCACCTACTCCACAAGACACAGCACAGGTGGTCCTTCTTCCAGGGAATCTTCCTGTCCCAAGCCCATCTTTTGTCTCTCCGCAGTATTACCCAAGCACAGATCACTCGCTAAATTGCCCACCTTGGATTACAGTTGTCTGTCAGTGGTCATACCTATGGATAGATGAGTGCTCAAGCAGCCCTAAGTGTTCTTATCTGTGTATCCCAGTGCCTGGCACATATTAGGCACTAAATATAAGCTGGGTGCATTAGCACTGATGGACAGAGAAGGAAAGATACAGACAAAAACATGGTGGCAGCAACTGCTTTCTCAGATGAAATGGAGCAGGGTCAGAAGAAGTCACAACTCTGGACCAGGGTGAGAGGGTCAGGTCTGGTGCACCTGCTGTGGTTGCTCTTCTAAACAAAAGCTACAAGGTCACCAAACCCGGTGGCTCAGTAGTAAAGAATCCACCTGCCGATGCAGGAGACACAGGAGACAAGGGTTCGATCCCTGGGTTGGGAAGATCCCCTGGAGGAGGAAATGCCTGCCCACTCCAGTATTCTTGCCAGGACAATCCCATGGACAAAGGAGCCTGGTAGGCTACAGTCCATATGGCCGCAGAGAGTTGGACCCCACTGAATGACAGAGCACGCAATGCACCGAACAGTAACAGTGTAATAAAAGCCCCTTTCTCTTCTTATATCCTCAAGCAAATAGAGCTGGAAGGGGCCTTCATGTTGATCTCACTCAGGCTGGGTCATTCAGGAAGTGTGGAAGGGAGGCCCTGAGGGGTTTAGGGATTTGCCCTGGTCCCACAGGAAGTCAGTGATGTCAGGGAGGAAATATTCTCTTTTTCTTCTACCCAGCTTGGGTTCATTGTTTGTGGTCTTGCAAATTAGACTGACAAAAGATAGATTCACGAGAGGAAATGAGCAGTTTATTAACGCATCACTTGAGAGAAACCACAATGATGAGTAGCTCAAAGCGTGGTTAGAACTGGGCTTATGTTGCATCATAACCAAGGAATAATAAATTTATAGAGAAGTGACAGACAGAGAAAAAAGACATTTTGAGTGTCTGCTGCTGCTGCTGCTAAGTCACTTCAGTCATGTCCGACTCTGTGCGACCCCATAGACGGCAGCCCACCAGGCTCCGCCATCCCTGGGATTCTCCAGGCAAGAACACTGGAGTGGGTTGCCATTTCCTTCTCCAATGCATGAAAGTGAAAAGTGAAAGTGAAGTCACTCAGTCGGGTCTGACTCTTAACGACCCCATGGACTGCAGCCTACCAGGCTCCTCCGTCCATGGGATTTTCCAGGCAAGAGTACTGGAGTGGGGTGCCATTGCCTTAGGCATGTAAAATTTGAGGAAGGTAAATATGTGAGGCAACTAATAGAAGACAAGGGCTTGTTAGTAAAGTTTATTCCGTCGGTTCCTCCGGTGCCACCTTGGGATGATAAAGGTCTAGAGTTACCAACCATGGCTAACTTCCGTTCTTCCTAGTAGAGATGGGAGGGGTACATCTCTACAACTTCACGTCCTGCTTTTAGGCAAATAGGGGGAGGGCAGAGCTTTTCTTGTATCTGGTTCTTCTTAAATGCCATGAGTTCAAACAATCTTTATGCCAAAGTAGCATATTTCGGGGTGGCATACTCTGCTACCCATCAGCAGCAACACTGGGACTAAACCACAAGTCTCCCGATTCCCCAGTCCTGCACAGTACTCCTGCACAGTACTCCTGCACAGTACTCCTGCACAGTACTCCTGCACAGTACTCCTGCATCGTTTCTTCCAGGGACCATGAATAGAGTAACTACCACCTGGGGACAAGAGCCATCTATCCCATGAATGAGCCCCAGAAGAAAGGGGCTGCAATTTAAAAGCAAACTCCTGTCAAGAGAGGTGGGAGGGATGACAGCTGGGAGCTGCTGTCTCTCTGGAATGGGGTGGGAAGGCAGAGCATAGGTCAGCTCTGTCCAGTAGAAATGTGATCGAAGCCACAGGTAGATTTTAAAGTTTTCTGGTGGACACTTTTTAAAAAGTAAAAGGAAGCATGGGAATTTATTTTTAATAACATTTTAAACTCAGTGTATCTAAAATATTTCAACGTGTGATCAATATAAAAAATATTTTGGAGATATTTCACATGCTTTTTTTTTTTTCCCTCAGTAAGTCTTTCAAGTTTAATGTATATTTTACATGTAGAGCACAACTGATTTTGGACTAGCCATATTTCAAGTGCTCAGTACGTGGTGAGTGGCTACCATATTAGACCGTGTAGAAATAGTGGTAGGCTATTCACTGCCATATTTAGTAATATCAGCATGACTGGCCTGACGTAGTGTCTGGAATTCTACCACGAGCCGCTCTTACGGACAGAAGCATTATCTTCAGAAGGCTCCAGACACCTGCACATGTGCCCTCCGGGAGGGATAAAACATTGATCTGGGAGACTACATCATTACCACCACCCACTTGGACACATAATGTGTTGAAGGCAAAGGAAGCGCGGCTAAGACTTTTTACTCCCTAGCCTCGGTTATCTAAGAAGGACAAGAGCCTTACATGAAACGCTTTACTTTTAAATTCCATAAGCCTAATTGACTGCTTTGAAAGCTCCATGCTTCTAAGGTTCAGTAAAAAAATTTTCTTCTGCCCTCCTAAGGACCTCAGTGAGGCAGTCTTGGACTTTCAGCCTGGACTTCTGCAGAATTACAATACCGCAAATCCCACCTTCCTTTCTGGACCCTTTTCCCCCTCTTTGGGTAAGACCCCAAATCTTACCCCATCTCCGGCCCCTGGGATCCCATTCCTCTAGGATTTTGCCAGTAAATCCCTTCCCACACAATTCCGGGGCAACAGTCCAAGCCAGTAGGAGCTGCCTGAGAAGGATAAGCTGGGTTTGGAGCTCTCAATTCAAGATGAAGATTAGAAAGCTGCTTCTTGAAAAGACTCAGCTGTTAAAAGCAGAACTCATTTTATCATTACTCACTCTCTATCCCAAGAAGGTGGTTATTAAAATTATGAGAAGGTACATTGTTTTCATAGTTATAGCTATTTTCATATTGAATGAGTGGAAAATGCCTCTTGTAAACAATTTTTCTTGAATTACCACTTATGTT
>NW_011494673.1:3150762-3156514 GCF_000754665.1 Bison bison bison | reverse complement strand
CACTTATGTTAAAAAAAAAAAAAAAAAAGATTATCCAGAGCCAGCAGTTCCAAAGATTGGAGGTGGGCCAACAAAATTTTAAAATAAACAAAAAGGAAATAGATAACCCTTAGGGGACCAAAGCTCTGTTAGGAACAATGTTCTGAAACTTGGAAATAGGGATTATTGCTATCTTTCCTTTTAGGGTAATGTTGGGCTAATGTAGGATATGTCAGTTTTGTATCTAAGTTAGCAAACTTCTGTAAATACTCTTTCTTTTTTGCCCCTACAGAGACCTCACCCTCCCCAACACTCTGGGAACTAGCATTACTACCTTGCTGGTTACCTCACAAGGAGTTAAAGTTTGACACAAGCTCATTTTTTTTTATTTGCACGAGACTCATTACTTTTTGAAAATCATACCTCCTCAGTAAAGTTGGCAAATTTCATCAAGTAAAATGTAAAGAGAAAATGTATACTGTTTACTATGTTCATAAAAGTAAAAATATTTAATACCAAAAGGTAGGAAAACTATAATGGGGGTTGAGGAACAATATTTAAATGGGTATAATCACGGTGCTTGGCTCCTTTGAGGGGGGCTAACGAATGCAAACCACCCCCACCTTTTTTTGACCATGCTGCACAGCATGTGGGATTTTAGTTCCCTTGGAAGTGAGGAATCCTAACCACTGGACTGCCAGGAAATTCTCCCTAAAAAACACTTCTTTAAAAAAAAAAAACAACTTTCTTTTTTTTATTAACAGCCTTCCTGGGGTAAAACTGATATGCAATAATCTACATCTATTTAAAGTGTTCAAATTGATAAACGTCCTATGTATCGCCATCTGAAGCTCTCATCAAGCCTTCCCAGAAAGCTCAGAAGGCTAAATGGGTCTTATCTCCCAAGCTGTCAATCCCAGGTTTGATCAGTGGTGGAGGAAAGGTCTCAAAAGTGTTTGCCTCAATTGCTGTTACAGCTTCACAGTAAAAGACTGGTTAATGCTAACAGTGCTTCGTCAGACCTTCAGAAGGACAGGAGAACGCTTTGCGGGCGGTTTTTCAGGGTGTGTGGGGGGCAGTTTTAACTTATTAGTTTTAATATTGGAACTTTTTAATGGAAACAACTTGACAAAACATTTGCCATGCAATTTTGTGACCCATCAAAACAGAGTTTAACGAGAGGACAAAAAAACAGGAGATGCACTATGTTAAAATGTGGCGCCTTGGCATGCTAGACATTTGAAGCTGAAGGAGTTGGGGAAAACAGCATGGGCACCTTTCTGCCCTGAAACAGATCTTAAACCCTCGGGTAAGGGGTGTGCTCCCTGTCCTACAGGAAAGGAGCATCCTTATCTCCGAGGACAGCGGGGTGCTGAGAAGAATCCTGACACGCAGGGCCTGCTGAGTTTCCCCAGTTGTTATACTTAGTCCGTATACTATGCGGGACTGATCATATGCCTCCGTGAGTGTCCACTCTTCAACAAACCTAGCATAACAATACTCAGCTAGAACTGTTTCTTCGGGTCTTCATTTCCTTATGAAGGCTTCCATATCACTTAAAACGTATATTACATAAATTTGTATGCTTTTCTTCTCTGTCAGTTAACATTTTTAGACCCTGTCTGGGAACCCTGAGAGGGTTGAGCATAACTTTTTCCTCCCCCAGGCCACCCTCATGATCAAGACAATAAACAACTTTCCTGGTATCAATAATAGACCCTCCACAAGACAGTAGTCATTTATTTGGGGGGGACCCACTTAGAAGGCAGATGCTGAGGGACCTGAGTGGGGAAGATGATGCAGGAATGGACTGGACACAAGTCAGATAAATCTAAATACTCATTCTTTAGCGAGTGTCTACTGTTTACCAGGATCTGAGCAAAATCTAGGGCGGTTGTGTGGCCCTGGGTGCCCAGAATACAGCCCTATGGCTCAGGACTTCACCAGCAGGTGGCCAGCCCTTGACCTCTCTCCTCCTTCCAGTCTAAGAGGGTCAGATGTGGGGTAACGGGGACCTTTTGGATATCAGTGGTGCTGGAGGCAGAAAGCCTCTCCTGGAATCATTCCTTTTCCAATAAAAAGGCCGTTTTAATCTCAGAAACAAGATGGAGACAGTATGCTTGTCGGGGAAAGCTATCCACAGGGACAGCTTCTTCACTCTTGAGCGAGTGTGTTCTAACGAAAATAGAAGCGGTGGTTATTGCACACATTAATATCCCTAACAGATTCTCTTTGATTTCAAGACTGAGCCTTGGCTGCTCTGCCCCAGAGGCCAAGGGGCCGGCATGGACATAAATGTTTGGTAGAGCCAGCTGTTCAGGGGGCAAGTCTGGGAAGGAGTCAGGAGGATGCCAGGGTCTCGCAGGGCAAGACAGAGAGCCCACTGGGCTTTCCTGAAAATGATGGGCGAGGGAAGGTTGGGGGAGGGGACAAATGAGGGAGTGACTTGTGGGTGGATGATCTTCTCCATGGAAACTGAGCAATGCCTGATATCTTGCTGGCTTGGCATTACCTTCCTTTTGAGAGATTAAGTGAAGAGGAAAGTGTTGCAGTTTCTCAAGCACACAAGGTGTGTTTGGTGAGAAGGACTACTGGTACCCAGCCTAAACTCTGGATATACCCCAAATGAGGAGGGTGACCTGTGAGTAAAGATAATGGGGTGAGAGCCCAGGGGCTGGGTGAATGGAGGTGGGAGGGGAGTGGTGGGCATCTTGGGGGCCAGGGGTAGCTCTATAATAACTAGGCAGTGTGAGAGGAAGTAGGTAGTGCTGGAGGCTGGAATTACAGGGAATCCAAGTGTGTGTGTGTGTGTGTGTGTGTGTGTGTGTGTATACAGTCATCCATCTGTATCGGTGGTAGACTGGTTCCAGGACCATGAGACCTGCATGCAGATGAATTAAAATGTTTTTCTCCTGTTAATCTGTCTTGTGCTGATTTTACTATTAGCCCAGCCAAAGGAACTCCTCCTCTCTGATGGTTCCTAACTTTCCTGATCTGAGCCCCATGGATGTTCCTGACTGTATGTTTATTCTAGTCTCACGATACTTGAGAGATTGACAGCTTTCACCTTACAGGGAACCACCATGCTCTTACCGTTCAGAGAGGGTTTCTGTCTCCTAAAGATCAAACACATCTTGTATGCTTCGTTCATCTAGAACACAGCTACCTGGTGTCTATGAGAGCTTCTCTAACTGCTCCAAACTCACAGACCTAAGGTAACTGGTTGGGGTGGCATGCATGCCAGATTTTGGTCCATGATAGATTTTGATCACTCCAAGACTGGAGCCTTGACTGCTTCTGAATCGACTCCACCTGGAATTCTGAACAAGACGGAGAGAGAGAAAGAGTAACAGATAGAGACAACACCCGAAGACAAAAGGGAGGCTTCTGTGTTGAGACTGTTTAAAATTGTCTTGCAATTTCAAGAGATGTTGAACTCAGGACTGTGCTAAATGGAGACTGTCCCTCATAGGTCCAATTTCAGCCTCTTTTGAAACAAACAGGATCTTTTCTATGAGTGTGAGGTGCAAATACAATTATATCTCTTTGATTTTTCAAATTAGTTTTTCCAGCTTTCATTTGCCCTGATTACTGGAAAGTCCATTATCTTCCTCTAGAGGCTTCTCCATCTCAAGTTATTACAAATGTGAGTTGGTGTTGCTGTTGAAGGCAGGCCTGCCAAGACCGACAGAGAACTAAGCTTGTCCACCGCCTCAGGCCCACACTTCTGCCAGCCTTCTCAGGGCAGCCCGCCTGGCCTCCCAGGTCAGACTGTCTCCACTGTAGAATCCCTGTAACGAATCTCTTCATGGTTCCCAGCATGGATCACTTCACTGGCGTGACTGGGTCCAGAGGGCCTTCCAGCCTCAGTCTCTCTGGGTCCTGGTGAACCTCAGAGGCCATGGAGATCTCTGCAGTCTGTAGACTTTGGTCTACAGTCACAACAGACAGTAGGGCTTAGGTTACTACCACCTTCCCTACCAAAACTGCCTTGGAACTCCTTATTCACGTAATCTCCCATTTCGCTGCATATAAAAGTTGAGAAGAGCCAATCAAGAGCACCAGAAAAAAAAAAAGAGTTCCAGAGAGGCCCAGAAGCTTCATATGTGCATAACAAAGGAAGTCAGTGAAGCAACTTCTCAGAACAATTCCTAGATGGCTTTGATGACCCTACACAAAGGAGAGGCTGTAATTTTCTAAAAATAATTTTTTAGGGGCTTCCCAGGCAGTCCAGTGGTTAAGACTCTGCATTTCCGGGGGGGTACAGGTTCGATCTCTAGTCAGGGAACTAAGATCCCGCATGCCAGGTGGTGTAGTTAAAAAAAAAAATTCTTTTTCTAAAATAATTTTTTGCAAAATTAAAAAAATTTCTTATTTTTAAATAGTTTTATGCCTGGTCGTAAATAATACAGAGCGATCCCATGGGATATCCATGTGTACTTTATCCAGTTTCCACCGGTGGTAAAATTTTGCCAAGCTATGGTACAATATCACAACCAGGATACTGATACAGTCAAGAAGCAGAATAGGGACTTCCCTGGTGGCCCAGTGGTTTAAAATCCACCTTGTAACGCAGGGGATGCTGGTTCAATTCCTGGTCAGGGAATTAAGATTCCACATGCCACGGAGCAACCTAGCCTGCTCGCCACATCTAGAGAGCCCACGTGCCTGAAAAAGATGCAGAATATTTCTATCCATCACTACAAATATCCTACTTGTGGCCCTTCCATAACCACACCCACACCCATCCACACCCTTGTCTCCTGTAACCAATAATCTCTGTCTATATCACTTTGTCATTTTGAATGTCATCTGAAGTATTATAGTGTATAGCATTTAGGGATAGACATTTTTCAATGAGCATCATTCCCTGGAGATTTGTCCAAGTTGTTGGGTGTCTTTATAGCCTCTTCCTTTTATCACAGAGTAGTAGTCCATGGTCCTAAAGGAGACCAGTCCTGGGTGTTCATTGGAAGGACTGATGTTGAAGCTGAAACTCCAATACTTTGGCCACCTGATGTGAAGAACTGACTTGTTGGAAAGACCCTGATGCTGAGAAAGATTGAGGGCAGGAGGAGAAGGGGATGACAGAGGATGAAATGGTTGGATGGCATGACCGACTCACTGGACATGAGTTTGGGTGAACTCCAGGAGTTGGTCGGAGAAGGCAATGGCACCCAACTCCAGTACTCTTGCCTGGAAAATCCCACTGACCAAGCAGCCTGGTAGGCTGCAGTCCATGGGGTCACTAGGAGTCGGACATGACTGAGCAACTTCACTTTCACTTTTTACTTTCATGCATTGGAGAAGGAAATGGCAACCCACTCCAGTGTTCTTGCCTGGATAATCCCAGGGACGGGGGAGCCTGCTGCGCTGCCGTCTCTGGGGTCGCACAGAGTTGGACACGACTGAAGCAACTTAGCAGCAGCAGCAGCAGCCAGGAGTTGGTGATGGACAGGGAGGCCTGGCGTGCTGCGGTTCATGGGGTCGCAAAGAGACACGAGTGAGCGACAACTGAATTGAACTGATGGATATACCAGTTTGTTTAAATATTCACATCTTAAAGGTTATCTGAGTTGCTTTTGGCTACTACAAATAAAGTTGCTATAAAAGTTTGTACATGTTTTAGCATGAATATCGGAGAAGGCAATGGCACTCAACTCCAGTACTCTTGCCTGGAAAATCCCACTGATGGAGGAGCCTGGTAGGCTGCAGTCCATGGGGTCGCTAAGAGTCAGACACAACTGAGCGACTTCACTTCACTTTTCACTTT
>NW_011494673.1:3147587-3150662 GCF_000754665.1 Bison bison bison | reverse complement strand
GGTCCATGGGGTCACTAGGAGTCGGACATGACTGAGCGACTTCACTTCACTTTTCACTTTCATGCATTGGAGGAGGAAATGGCAACCCACTCCAGTGTTCTTGCCTGGAGAATCCCAGGGATGGCCGAGCCTGGTGGCCTGCCGTCTATGGGGTCGCACAGAGTCGGACACGACTGAAGCGACTTAGCAGCAGCAGCAGCAGCATGAATATAAGTTTTCATTTCTTTGAAATAAAAATACAAACACTGTCTTGAATGGTAGTTGCATATTTAATTCTGTAAGAAACTGCCAAACTGTTTTCCCAGAGTGCTGGCGCCATCTTGCATTCCCAGCAGCGATGTTGTATCAGTTCTTTGCTTTTGCCTCTTTCTTGCTAGCATTTGGTGTTACCACTATTTTTTATTCTAGCCATTCAGCGGGGTGAGCAGTGCTGTTTCATTGTGGTCTTAGTTTGCATTTCCCTAAGAACTAATCCTGTTGAACTTCTTTTCATGTACTTATTTACCATCTGTCCTATTTGGTGAAATGTCTCTATATTTTTGCTCATTTTCTTTTTTAATTTAAATTTTTATTTATTTATTTTGGCTGCTCTGAATCTTCACTGCAGCATGTGAGATGTAGTTCCCTGCCCAGGGATTGAACCAGTGCCCTGGCAGCTCGGAGTCTCACCTGCTGGACCCCTAGGGAAGTGCCATGGCTCATTTTCTAGTCGGATTGTGTGTTTTTCTTTTTTTATAACTGAGTTTCAGGAGTTATTTTAATATATTCTAGATACTAGCCCTTTGTTGGACATGCGACATATTTCCTCTTTGTAACTTGGCTTTTTAACAGGTTTTTCTGCTAAACAAGTTTTTCACAGAGAAGAATTTTTAAATTTTAATGAGGCCCAATTTATCAATTTTTCCTTTATGGATCATGCTTTTAGTATTATGTCTAAGAACTCTTTGGCCCTAGATCCAAGTTCTATGGTTTTACTTTGATATTGAATCCCATGACACATTTTGAATTAAAAACCTGTCTCCAAAATCCTAGTGTTTCATCACTGAGCTGGAAGTCCCTCCCACTCTCTGGACTCCGTCACTTAACTCTTTGTTCAAGAAATAAAAGCTGTTACTCCAGCACTTGCTCTTCTCTCCCAACACAGGCAGCATCTCTGGTAGCAAATGATGTGCCTGTGAGCTCCTCTAGTACTTTTGGGGTTGACCCACACAGGGCTAAGGCTGGTGGAATGGGACCTCCCAGAGCCCTGAGCCTCACAGTCCAGATTCTGCAGAATGAGACCACCTCATTTCTCAAGACTTCTCCTAGGTCCCTGTGTGTATGTTTCTAGGCAATTTCCTGAGCCAAACAGAGCAATGCAAACAAGGCAAATGCCTGGAATCTACTCTACAAATACTAAGTTAATGAATGGGAATGAAGGGTTGTGGGAGGAGAACCAGAAAGGGGCCTTTCTAGGTTCCTGGTACCCGTGTCACCTCCAACAGCCCCTGAAAAGTTTATTCCAGATCCCCTATGCTATAGACTGAATTACAGCCTCCCTAAAATTTATACCCTGAAGCCCTAACCCCCTTGGAGTTAGGATCTTTACTTGGAGAAAGGATCTTTAGGAGGTAATTAAATGAGGGTTGGGCCCTAATCTGATATAACTGATGGTTTTATAAGAAGAGGAAGAAGAGATCTCTCCTCAGACACATACTATGGGAAGGCTATGTGAGGCTAAGCAAGAAGGCAGCTGTCTGTAAGCAAGGAAGAGAGCTCACGCCAGAAACAGAATTGGCTGGCACCTGGATTTGGGACTTGCAGCCTCCAGAACTGTAAGAAAATGCATTTCTGTCATTTGAGCTGCCCAGTCTGTGGTATATTGTAACGGCAGCCCAAGCTTTGGTCCAGAGAAGTGGGGTGCTGCTGTAACAAGTACTAATATCTATGAGAGTTCATTTGACTATTTTCCCTACTTTTGAAGTACTTTGAAATCTAAATACAATTTTTAATTAAAATTTTAAATAAAACAAAAGTTAGATTATGTGATTGCTGTACTCAAATTTCTCCTAAGTACTGGCAGGGTTCAGAACAGGCTACCCCCAAATACAGCATGTTGGTACATGGAATACGTTAAGCTGAAGGAATCTGAAAAAATGGCAGAAGCAGGACGTCCACTCTGACCTTCCCGCACCCTTCTCTCCAAGCAGCTCATAAGACCCTCATGTGAGTTGCCCTCCCTGTACCAGAGGAAAGAGCAGCTTATTGCTAAGACAGAGGATCACACAGGGACCCCTAATGAACAAGCTCCCATAAGATTGGGTATTTATTTATTTTTCATCGCTGTTTCCCACAGCTAGATGAGAGCCTAGCAGTAACAGAACAGTGCAGTAAACATGCCTGAATGAATGGATGGAAGCGTGTAGCGTGGTCACACTAGCACACAGAGCCAGTGGGGCTGGTGTGCTGGGAGGCGTTTGCAGCCTCTGGGTCACATAATGCCCAGAACTGGTCCCCTCCATGCTGGTGTTGTGCCTGCATTTGTGGCCCAGCCTCCCGGTTCCCTTCCAGGGAGTTCCCTGGGGTCTCCTGGGTCATCTTCTCATCTCAGGCAGGGTGCCCCAGGCCACAGATCTTGTTAAAGGAAATTCATTCTTAAAGTGAAAGGGGTCAGATTCTTGATTCTTTGCTTCCCAAGAGGCTCCTGCAATGAAGTTGTTATAATGATTATTGCGAACTATAGGCACTTGAAAACCAGAAAAGGCAGGGAGAAGCTTTCTCTGAACTCCCCTTATCTACATAAATATAGATCCTCCAGAAGGAACTCAATTGTTACAAATCCCCTCCCAAGGAATTTCATCAAGCATCATAGGAGAGGAAACTAGATGTTAACAGCACACACAGACGAACTTCATCACAAACTATCATGTGGCGGTAGTGATTTAGTCACTCAGTCATGCCCGTCTTTTTGCGACCCCATGGACTGTATCTGCCAGGCTTCTCCGTCCGTGGGATTTCCCAGGCAGCCATTTCCTTCTCCAGGGCATCTTCCTGACCCAGGGATCAAACTCAGGTCTTCTGCATTGCAGGCAATTT
>NW_011494673.1:3140015-3147487 GCF_000754665.1 Bison bison bison | reverse complement strand
CACCTGGGAAGCCCTCGCAAACTATCATGCTGCTGCTGCTAAGTCGCTGCAGTCCTGTCCGACTCTGTGCGACCCCATAGACGGCAGCCCAGCAGGCTCCCCCGTCCCTGGGATTCTCCAGGCAAGAACACTGGAGTGGGTTGCCATTTCCTTCTCCAATGCAGGAAAGTGAAAAGTGAAAGTGAAGTCGCTCAGTCGGGTCTGACCCTTAGCATGGACTGCAGCCTACCAGGCTCCTCCGTCCATGGGATTTTCCAGGCAAGAATACTGGAGTGGGGTGCCATTGCCTTCTCCACAAACTATCATACCTCCCATTTATTCTTCTGAGGGCCCATTCATTTTTTCTAAAATTGATTCTACCCTAATAAGTAGAGGTACAATGCCTCTTCCCTTTCCCTATTAAAAAGTGAAAGTGAAAGTTGCTCAGTCATTTCCGACTCTTTTCAACCCCATGGACTATATAGTCCATGGAATTGTCTAGGCCAGAATACTGGAGTGGGCAGAATTTCCCTTCTGCAGGGGGTCTTCCCAACCCAGGGAATGAACCCAGGTCTCCTGCATTGCAGGCAGTTCTTTACCAGCTGAGCCACAAGGGAAGCCCAAGAATACTGGAGTGGGTAGCCCATCCCTTCTCCAGCAGATCTTCCCAACCCAGGAATCAAATCGGGGTCTCCTGCATTGCAGATGGATTCTTTACCAACTGAGCTATCAGGGAAGCCCTGATTTCCCTATTAAGATGGTATTTAATATTGAATTCAAAGCCACCTTGGGGGGCCTGGGTATCTCCATGTATTCATGAGGTATACATGTTCATACACTTCTGTTTGTTTCTCTCTGGTTAATCTGTCTTTTCTTTCAAGAGTCTCAACCAAGAACTCAGATGGGTAGAGGGAACATTTTTCTTTCTTCTCCAACAGTGGCATCTTCAGGATCTTTCATGATCAAGCTGAGACTGGCACGGCGCCTGGCATGGTAGGAATGGGGATGGGTGGCCCAGAGGAAGACGAGGGCACCCCGCAGCCATCCAGGAGCCCGCACTTCAGTGGGAAAGATGCTGTCTCCACACTGATAAAGGTCCTGGCCAGACCCAGGAATCACAGGTCAGCCTCTTTTTAGGAGAAGATGGAGGTGGCGGGGGGGTGGGGGTGGGGTTCAAAAGGCAAAGAACATCACATATAATGAACAATGCAGTAATGGCTACTACCCTAGCCTGAGTGCTTACTATATGTCAGAGACATTAAATGCTCGGTGTGAATTTTCTGTGTGATTTTCATAACAGTGCTATTTTTCAGGTAAGGAAACGAGGCTCCTAGAGGTTAACGCATTATGCCCAAGGTCACAAAGTAAGAGAGAGGGACAGAGACTGGACACCCAAGCACCGTTAGTCCCTCTCACCAAAGGAGGAAATCTTGAGATGCCCGCTTTGCTCCTCTTCCTAAGAAAACAACCCTTTGGGGAGATTGAAGGTGTGAAGACTATTGTGAGGAGTGTTGTAAACCAGTGCTAGGATTTTCCACATCTTCTCAGATCTAATTAGTCATAAAATTAGCTTCCTCAAGAAGCCCAGGTTCCTCCTCTCACCCTCCACTGCATATAACACCTACATTTCCCATGATGTTCTTCATATGAAGAACTTGGCTGGAATTTCTAGCAATGCAATGCCCCAGGTCGGGACTCACCCTGAAGCACTGCAGATGGTTGGGGGACCTTAGGACACCCCGACTGAGGGCCTGAAACACCTGCTCAAGGAGCTGCAGTCCAAGAGGCATCTCTTGGACTTGATGATAGTTCTCAAGCTGGGCCCTAGGCAAGAGTCAGCGTGAGAACGGGGGCCGAGGGTCTCACTGGGCTGTTAACAATAGCACAAAAAGCCAAAGCCAAAGCTTGAAAGTCTCTGAGATGAGGCTGTAAGGCTAACTAAAGCCCTGGTTTCTTCACTTTCAGCTGGAGTTACATCATCTGTGTGACACTCTTGTTCATCTCATACTCTCCAGAAGCTTGGACAGGAGGCTAGGCTGACTTATGGGTAGTCAAAATTTGATTTTTAGAAAAAAATCCAATTTGCCTTCTTGAGGCATCCTTGGTGGAGGAAAGGCACTGCGTTCATCGCAGCAACCCGCAGACCCAGGGCGGAGGGCAGTGCCTCGTCTCTCCTTCCTCCTTCCCTCTCAGCCTGCCTCCCTCTGTCTCCACAGTGAACAGAACCAGCACTCGGGCCCCTTGGCCAGGGTCCAAGGCACCTCAAATGACCCTGACCAAAAAGCTCTCTTTTCCCAGTGCCATACCTGCACAGTGCCGTGATGGAATCCACGTGAAAATAAGAATGCTTTTTTGTTTTGAACGTCTGGGTGTAGAAAATCCTCAGCAGCTGGCCTCGGGAGCCTAGGCGTCTCAGTAATCAAAGATGTTCTCTGGGCTCTGGGCCTGGGTGTTCCAATGGCGTGTTGTCTTGCGTCTCAGATGATTGACATCAGGATGGCTTCTGGAAGCCAGAGGGCCCCTCCAGGCAGCTCTGCCACACACCCAGCCCAGCTGAGCTGCCAGGGGTCTCATGCTTGGGGCTTGGCTCCTTTGGCGCAGACTAAAAGGGTGTCTGGGAGGTGACTCAGAGAAGGATGGAGCTATTCTACGAGTGAGAGCCCGGGAGGCCAGGCCTGGGCGGATGCTGAGGGAGGAGATGGGCTTCCTGCCCTGGCCAGCTCACTCCGTCTGGTCTGAGAGTTGGTCTTTGGGGATGAAAGTAACATATTTAGAGAAACAGATGGTTGGGACTGAGGAAGGTTAGGACTCAGCTCTGCTTGCCTGGCTGGCTGTGTGGAGAGACAGAGTGGCATTTAATCACATCTAAGGGTACATAGAGGCTCAGCTTTCCAATGCTGAAACCAGGATTATTCCCTGTGAATAAGGGAAGAGGCTTTATTTCATTGCATTGTCTCATTTTTTAAAAATTAATTTTAAAAACTTTATATTTTGTATGCCTGATTAACCGTGTGATAGTTCCAGGCACATAGCGAAGGGACTCAGCCATACATACACATGTATCCATTCTCCCCCAAGTTCCCTTCTCATCCAGGCTGCCACATAACACTGAGCAGAGTTCCCTGTGCTATACAGTTGGACCTTGTTGGTTATCCATTTTAAATATAGCATTGTGTAAGTGTCCATCCCAAACTGCTTCACTATCAGGGAAGAGGGTTTAAACCGCAACGTGATACATTTAAGTTAAACATGGCAGGGGGCCCTGGGAGAAGGGGGTAACCTTTCTCCAGGGGCCATTAAACACAGTGTGGATTCTCTGGGCTTAAAAGCACCAGCCCTGGGGTGATCTGAGCCTTCTGCACTCACTCCCTCTGTAGTCTCACCCTCAAGCCAGGCTCACTATCCTGCCTCAGACTAAAGTGCTCACGGTTTTGGTCTTTGATATCCTAAGCCCTATTCATCTGGAAGCTGTTAATAATTGTATGTATCCCTTCCTCCAAGAAGCTGTTTGACAGCAGATGCTGTTGGTTGCCTGTCAAATGGGTTTAGATTAAGTTCACTGAGAACATTACCACCAACAAAATAATGATAGTGTAGTGGTGTTAGTCATTCAGTCACGTCTGACTCTGTGACCCCGTGGACTGTAGCCTGCCAGGCCCCTCTGTCCATGGGATTCTCCAGGCAAGAATACTGGAGTATGCAATTTGCTCCAGAGGATCTTCCCAACCCCAGGGTTGAACCTGGGTCTCCTGCATTGCAGTCAGATTCTTTACCATCTGCGCCACCAGGGAAAACAAAATAATGATGGCTGAAACCGATTAGAAGTATATCTTCTTTCTCTCATTCGAGACATCAGGAAGTGGCAGTCTAGGGCTGACAGAGTTCTCCACGGTGCCTGGGGCTCAGGGACTTCTAGCTCTGGAACCTATCATCTTGAAGGTGGAGCCTGCCATGGTTTTTATGTTCAAAGGAAAGGGCTAGAGGGAGACTATGTTAAGGAGTGAAGAGGGACTTCCCTGGTGGTCCAGTGGCTAAGACTCTGAGTTTTCAATGCTGGGGAACTGGGTTTGATTCCTGGTCAGGGAACTAGACCCTACATGCCACAACTAAGACCAGGTGTGGCTAAGTAAGTTAATTAATAAGTATTAAACAGAAAAAGAAGAGGTGAATATGTGCCAGCTGCCCTTTAAAGAAGGTGTTGGGACCTATCTTCAACTCCTCTGCTCATATAGTATTGACCAAAACTTAATCACATGACCTCTACTAGCTGCAAGGGAAGCGAGAAGTACAATCTGGATAGCCATATGCCTGGCCAAAATCAGGGCTCTAGCCTCTTAGAAGAAGGGGAAGAGGAGTATTGGGAACAACAATTCTGACAGAGATCCAATTTGTCTGGATGTGGTTCCCTCTCCCACAGGGTTCAGGAAGGATGCCCACTCTAGAGATTTCTAATATCCAGACTCAGACCCTTCTCATCATCTGTGCTACCACCACCCTGCTCCAAACCACCATCAGCTCTCTACTGCAAACACATGGAAAGATGCTCAACATCATCAGTCATCTAGGGGAAAAAATTAAAATCACGATGAGATACTAATATATACCCACTCAAAAGGCTACAGTTAAAGACTGGTAACACCAAGTGTTGACAAGTGAACTCTCATACACTGCTGGTGGGAATGCAAAATGCACAGATACTTTGGAAGCTGGAAACATCAAGCATGTACTTATCAACTCTGTTGCAATAACTTCTCCCCCAGCTTCTACCCCTTTGTCCACACTGTTCTTAAAACAGAACAATCCCTTTAGAATCAACATCTGATCACATTTCTCCTCTGTACTCAACCTTTCACTGGTGTCCCCTGAAGAAAGCTGCTGACACCCAGGTGATCTGTCCCTCTTCACCTCTGTGACCTCCACTTCCTTCTCAATACCACGCTTCCAGCCACACTGGAACTGCACAGAGAACTGACATGGAGTTTCAGAGATGCTTCCCTGTACTGCTGCCCAGAGTAAGTCCTTTTAAAAAGGACCCTTCCCCTCTTACAACCCCTGGCCAAGAAAACACCTACTCTCTAACCTTGCTGTTTCTCAGAAATTCCAGGCCTGCCCATGTTCAGATCCTTTGACTGCTCCCTTCCCTTTCCCCAGATTGTCTTCTCCAGATGTTTTTCAGGGCTTGGTTCTTCCCCTCCTTTGGACCTGGACTCAAGCATCCCATTTAAAATTACAGTCTTTTCCTTACCCTGCTCCCCGCTTGGTTCCCCGTCCTCCTCCCTGATGCTCATAGCTTTCTAGTTGACTCTATGGTTTACTTCTGTCTTCCCTCCAGGTTGGCAGGAATTTTCATCTGTCCATTCACTGCTATTTCCCTGGATTGCTTTGGAGCCCCAGACATTGGTTTTCCTTGCATTTCTTCCTGTGTGTTAGTTCCCTGTTCCTCCCCAGGGCTGTGAGCTCCTCAAGGGCAGGGACCTGGTCTTGGCTTTCCCTGGCAGCAAGATAGGCTTGAGGCATGCCGTGGGTACCCAGGAAGTGCTCAATTCAGTTCTTGTGGGAAGAGGCAGCACGGCTTGTGATAGATGGACAGCTGCCCTTCACTCCAAGCCTTGGATACGTTAGTTGAGAAAGTCTCTGGATACAGAACAGTGACATCAGTCATTTCAGAAGAGGTTATTAAATAAAATAGAAATTGAAAAGTCAATTAGGATTGAGAGAATGCAGTCCTGTTACATCCATTTCTCCCTTAGCTGAAGCGGTTTTTGATTCGACTGGCCTCTCTCTCAGTTGGGGCAGAAGCTAATCAAAGGCTGCTTTTCTTTCTTTGAAAGCAGCAGTGTTAATAAGAATAGTGAGAACCGGGCCTTTGGGCTCTGTGTTTATATAAAAGTGGCCTTCAGGATGCATGTGCAACAGTTATCTGAACCAGAGTCCTTTTCAGGAAGGACAAGCTCAAGATGACTGGTGAATGTGAATCCTGAATCCCAGGAACCCTGCCCTGAAGCCCAAGGAAATTATCCTGATGCATCATCCTGATACTGTGTTATTTCCTGCTCAAGGTTGTCTGCAAATGAGGCCTGAGCTTTCAAAATGGAAAGAAAAGTAGAGAGCAGGCTCTTTTATGAAGAGGTATTGGTACTGTCTTTAAAAGTTGTTAGGAACTTCCCTGGTGGTCCAGTGGCTAAGACTCTGAGCTCCCAATGCAAGGGGCCCAGGTTTGATCCCTGCTCAGGTAACTGGATCTCACACGCCATAACAAAGATTAAAGATCCCAAGTACCACAACTAAGACCCAACACCCCCAAATAAATCAGCAAATGTTTTTTTAAAAGTTGTTAACTTGATGAAGGAGCACAGTGGGGTAGAAAGAAAAACAAAAAAATCCCATTTTCCAGTGCAGAATTTTGACACTTACAGATTGTGTGACCCACGTATGCCATGCGGTTTCTGTGAATCTCAATCTCCCCATCTCTAAATGGTGACATTGATTTCTGCCTGTCTTCCAGGACAACAGTGTCAATTAAATTAGATCATACATGGGAAAGTACACAGAGACAGTAGAGTCCTTTAGAAATGTTGGGTACAGTATTATTTAGCAAAGCCGTATCGCGTCACTCTGCCCTCCAGGAAGTTGGAAAAAGCAAGCATATCATAGTGTCAAAGGCAGAAACTGGACATTTGAGGAGATTAAGTTAGTCAGTATATTTCAATAAGATAAGAATTCCCCCAGATGTAAAAATCAGAATGTCTCAATGGTTGCCTTAGACTTTTACAGGGAGGAGTTACAAGTAAGGTGTTACAAGTTGTAACTGTGAGCTATTGCCCAGGTGACTTATACTTAGCTTGTGTTTGCAACCAGGGGAAGATTCATTTAGCTGAACAGGTGATGCTCGTCAGTGTCTAGCTAGTTTCAGGGGGACAAACAGTTCTAATCTTCAGTTCAGTTCAGTCACTCAGTCGTGTCCGACTCTTTGTGACCCCATGAATTGCAGCACGCCAGGCCTCCCTGTCCATCACCAACTCCCGGAGTTCACTCAGACTCACATCCATCGAGTCAGTGATGCCATCCAGCCATCTCACCCTCTGTCGTCCCCTCCTCCTCCTGCCCCCAACCCCTCCCAGCATCAGAGTCTTTTCCAATGAGTCAACTCTTTGCATGAGGTGGCCAAAGTACTGGAGTTTCAGCTTTAGCATCATTCCTTCCAAAGAAATCCCAGGGCTGATCTCCTTCAGAATGCACTGGTTGGATCTCCTTGCAGTCCAAGGGACTCTCAAGAGTCTTCTCCAACACCACAGTTCAAAAGCATCAATTCTTCGGCGCTCAGCCTTCTTCACAGTCCAACTCTCACATCCATACATGACCACTGGAAACACCATAGCCTTGACTAGATGGACCTTTGTTGGCAAAGTAATGTCTCTGCTTTTGAATATGCTATCTAGGTTGGTCATAACTTTCCTTCCAAGGAGTAAGCGTCTTTTAATTTCATGGCTACA
>NW_011494673.1:3137570-3139744 GCF_000754665.1 Bison bison bison | reverse complement strand
CACTTTCATCAAGAGGCTTTTTAGTTCCTCTTCCCTTTCTGCCATAAGGGTGGTGTCATCTGCATATCTAAGGTTATTGATATTTCTCCCAGAAATCTTGTTCCAGCTTGTGTTTCTTCCAGTCCAGCGTTTCTCATGATGTACTCTGCATATAAGTTAAATAAGCAGGGTGACAATATACAGCTTGACGTACTCCTTTCCTGATTTGGAACCAGTCTGTTGTTCCATGTCCAGTTCTAACTGTTGCTTCCTGACCTGAATACAAATTTCTCAAGAGGCAGATCAGGTGGTCTGGTATTCCCATCTCTTTCAGAATTTTCCACAGTTTATTGTGATCCACACAGTCAAAGGCTTTGGCATAGTCAATAAAGCAGAAATAGATGTTTTTCTGGAACTCTCTTGCTTTTTCCATGATCCAGGGGATGTTGGCAATTTGATCTCTGGTTCCTCTGCCTTTTCTAAAACCAGCTTGAACATCAGGAAGTTCACGGTTCACATATTGCTGAAGCCTGGCTTGGAGAATTTTGAGCATTACTTTACTAGCGTGTGAAATGAGTGCAATTGTGCAGTAGTTTGAGCATTCTTAGCTAATCATTTTGAGACACAGAGCTTGGAAGCTGGCGAGAGACAAAAGAGAAAAGGTCTATGTGCGACTTTCGGGTTGTGTGCTTTGCTCAGTCGCTTCAGTCATGTCTGACTCTTTGTGACCCCTTGGACTGTAGCCCACCAGACTCCTCTGTCCATGGGATTCTCCAGGCAAGAATACCAGAGTGGGTTTAAACGCCCTCCTTCAGGGGATCTTTCCAACCCAGGGATCAAACCCACATCTGCATTGGCAGGTGGATTCTTACCACTGAGCCACCAGGGAAGCCATGTGTGACCTTTACCTGGGCTTTAAGATAAGGGTAGAGTCCTTTGTAGGACACTCAAGGCCTTTTCCATCTGGTCATGCTCTGTATTTCTAGGCTTACCTCTACCCTCCTTTCTCCCAACATACAAACACATACCTCAGAGTCCTAACTGCAACAATGACCATTCCCTACATCACACGTATTTTCTATTCCTTTCTTTGCCTGGAATAATAACTTATTCTTTAAGACTCAGCTCAAGTGACTCTAGCTCTGAGAAGCCAGGCTGAGTTTGGGGGTCCTCCTATGTGCTCCCAGGCAACTTATATGTGCCCGTTAGACTACACTGAAGGGTGTTTCTTAATCTATCGGTCTCTCCAGCCAGAGATGAGCTCCCAGAAGCTGGGTCTGGGTCTCACTGTAATTCCCGCAACCTCCAACAAGACTGATTTCCAGTAGGTATTCTTGACAGTAACAGAATGAAGTGACAATGTAGGTGATTAAATAGTTAATCCCACTAAGGGATTATAAGTAGAGAAAAAAGTATGGGAGGCCCTCCCCGCCCCTTAAGTTAATGATCACTCAAGAAAGCAGACTTCCTTAGCAACAAAACCATGGAATAGAAGCATGAGACATGCCTCAAAGCAACGGTGGAATGAGACCCACATCCTGCCCAATGAGGTCAGTAAGTTAACAATTCCTAGGAAATGCTTCTCTGCGTGCACTCAAAATAAAAATATAAGGAAAATATGAAATTATACTGAAATCTGAGATTATTTATATTTTAGTATACATTACTATCTTTTTATTCATTTCCATAGCATCATGACAGAGCCATATAGGATCAAAAGCTCCCCCACCCAACATGTAGGAGTTAACGATGAAAAACTCAAAGAATGAGGAAGAAAGTGATCTTTTCCCCTTTCACATTTTCCTTTGATTATAAAACTGGAGCCCACTAAGTTCTCAGGGTGGTACTCCCTTTCTTGTATCTCTCACAAGTGTCCTATATGAATATGTCACTTTGCCTCTCCCTGAATTCTTTCTGCACCAGAATCAAAGAACTTGAGCTTCATTAAGTCCTGAGATGAGTTCTACAATTTCAGATCAGGTGATCAGTTTTAATTTAAAAGACAGTGGGTTCCAGTCTCATCCCTTGGGCTCAAGTCCCAGCCAGAGGTGTGTCTGGGTTTGAGTTCCAGCCAAGGAGAAGTGCGGTTTCATTCTCAGTGGAAAAAAGCAAAAGAAAGGAGGGAGAAGAATTGAAAGAGCAGACAAACCTGAAAAATCTTCTGCAACACTGATGACATCATGTGCCCCCACATG
>NW_011494673.1:3122910-3137470 GCF_000754665.1 Bison bison bison | reverse complement strand
AAGGTAGCCTGCAAGCCAGCCCCACCCTGCCCTCCCCGCCTCACCCCCCCCAAACTGGCACCTTTGCCCAAATGGCTCTTTCTCAGCCCAGAACACAAAGTGCTTGCCCATCTCTTTGCCTTTGCTCCCCAGTTCCCCATCTGAGGTCCCCACATCTCCAATATAAGCAGGTCCCACTCAACTGTAACCTCCAGGAGCAGCTGGTTTGTCCCCACCTTGACGTCAGTGTCAGCACTGAAGGAATCCTCAGTCTGGCATCCAGAAGTAACTGAAAAACAGGAGAAAGCTTTACTATAGTCATCCAATAAGATACCAGAGGAGGATTATATGATAGCATAGAGGACAGCTTGATGATTGTGTCCACCATGGCTCAGTCCTCCTCCTCACACTCTCAACCAGCCCACTTCCTATCCTTTTCAATATAAATCAAATCCAGCCACTCTTAAAGTGTCCATTTCTTCTTTGCATCCATTTATACCACAAAAGCCCAGAGACCTAGGTGGGAGGTGGCACTAAGTCTGTCTTCCTTTAGATACCATTTCCCCACCCTCTGGGAGGTCTGCCCTCTGCCCTCTAGCACCCTCCTCAGGAGATGCTCCATCCTGGTAGCACTTTGGGACCCCACGTTCTATTCCAAGGGTTCCTGGTGATTCGCCTGGGGAATTAGGATGCTGATCCTGATTCTGGAGAGGATCCCCTCACTGTCATCTGGTAAGGACGTCTTTTGCTGCTGAGCATCTGTCTGTCTTTCCTCACTAGACTGCATCACTTCCGTGCAGGTTTGATGTTTCATTTACCCCAAGGTAAATGTTGGGGAAGAAGACATTTTCCTCTACCCTTGTAAGTTCTGGCTGGTCTAAGAATGAACTTGATATGAGCTAGATTAACAGGAGAAAATCAAGCAAATTTTTAATAATGTGTATTCATGGGAGAGATCAAGGAAAACTGAGTAACTTGCTGAAACCCTCACCTTAAATACCCTTTTCAGCTAATAAAAGAGGATGTTGGGGTAGTAGTTTGGAACTTCAAAGGGAAAGAAGGCAATTTCCATGGAGATGGAAGAGCAAACATTTGGCAAACGAATGTTTGCTGGGCCTGCAGAGACAATGGGCCACAGAGAGGAATTCTAACAAACACACTTTGCTGCATTCTTCCCTGTCTCACACCTAGTTCACACCCTCGTCACCTATGGCGACAGTACCCTTTCTGCCCAGGTGAGTTCTTTAGGCAATTAGGGGGAATTGGCTAATTCTAGGCTAGGCATGCAGGTGCTTTGATTTTTTCACAGCTGATAGGAGCCACAACAATGCCCAAGAGTCACAAAGAGCCTTTTTCCCCAAGATCGGTGTTTTCCACTGGTGGCACCAGTCATGTACGTTGCCCTCAGCATGGGCCCGGGGACCCAGGGGCCCAGAGGGAATGGAAGGGCACCCAGGGAGGCGGGCTCCCACCCAAGGACGGAGCTTAGTGAGGAGATTCTGCTGGAAGAGGGGGGGCCTGAGCCTTCCAACCAGGAGGGGGCTGCAAGATCCAGGCAACCAAGGGGAGATCACAAGTTGGTGGGGGATAGGGGGTCTATGAGGCTGGAGTCCAGATAGATGGTGGGCCCAAAATCCTTTTTAGGATAACCAAACAATTGTCTGTATTCAGTTCCTAAGACTGTCAACGATTTACCACAACCACGGCTTAAAAGGACAGAAAAGTGTGTCACAGTTCTGAAAGCTGCGAGTACAAAAGCAAGGTGATGATTGGGCTGTGATCCCTCTGAAGTCTCTAGGGGAGGAAGGTTCTTCAAGGGCTCTCTGGACCGCATCCCTAATGGTATATTGGTTGTGAACAATCAGCTGCAATGTCAGGCCAGATATGCAGAGGTTTTGATGCAAAGATCCCAGTAGCCCTGGTTCAGGTAAAGGTCCTACCCCCCAGTACCCCTCAAAAAGTAAGATATTCATACAGTAACCTAGACCCCAAGATTGCTGTGCAAATAGTCATGAACACTTGCCCTTCTGCTACCCGACATCTGACCCACCCTCCTTAGGACTGAGGATTCCCCTCTGTAACTCTTTTTGGAGCAGCTGGCTTCTCACTGGAGAAAGTGAAAAGTCCACCCACTTTTACCTCCATGGTGGTCGGGTGCAGGCTCTGCCCCAGCTCCACTCATCAGGCATCCGGGCCAGAAGGGGGCGCTCATCCTGGAGTGATTTGAAAGGGCAGCACAGAGGTTGTCCCAGCCATGGGGATGACAATTTGTGCTAAGAGGTCACCTCAGCCTCTGGTAGCCTGTGTCCAGCCTGGGTGAAATCTAGTGTTTGAGGCCATGGGGTCTCACAGCCTCTTTCCTGGCTCCCATCTGACTTCTGAGCTGCTGCTGCTAAGTCGCTGCAGTTGTGTCCGACTCTGTGCGACCCCATAGACGGCAGACCACCAGACTCCGCGGTCCCTGGGATTCTCCAGGCAAGAACACTGCAGTGGGTTGCCATTTCCTTCTCCAATGCATGAAAGTGAAAAGTGAAAGTGAAGTCACTCAGTCATGTCTGACTCAGCGACCCCATGGACTGCAGCCCACCAGGCTCCTCCATCCATGGGATTTTCCAGGCAAGAGTACTGGAGTGGGGTGCCATCGCCTTCTCTAGACTTCTGAGCAGCATACTTCAAATTGAAGGCAATTCTGTGAGAATTGCCTAGAATATTCACTAGATTCTTTTTCTGCTTAAATCCACTAAGAATCTGGCTGAATCACACATTAACTGAGAAAGCATATGAGAAAGCACTTTGTAAAGAACCAGGAAAATGTTAGCTATCTGTATTTGAGGCCTTCTGGCAGAAAGTCCTCTCAGACACCTGTCTGTCACTTGGTCTTGGGATCTCCCATACAACCTTCCCTGCCTCTTGGGGTCTGCTGGGTCAGACCTCCCAGACCTGCTTGCCTGCAGCCCACATTGCCCCAGCAGACCAAGTAATTCCAAAAAGGAAGATGTTCCCTCAACCTTATCTTTCTTTTCAGAGAGTCAGTGCTGAACAAGACCCTTGAGAGTCCCTTGGAATGCAAGGAAAGCAAACCAGTCAATCCTAAAGGAAATCAACCCTGGATATTCATTGGAAGGACTGATGCTGAAGCTCTAATACTTTGGAAAAGACCTATTCATTGTAAAAGACCCTGATGCTGGAAAAGACAGAGGACAGGAGGAGAAGGGGTAGACAGAGGATGAGATGGTTGGATGGCATCATTGACTCAATGGACGTGAGTTTGAGCAAACTTTGGGAGATAGTGACGGACAGGGAAGCCTGGTGTGCTGCAGTCCTTGGGGTCACAAAGAGTCAGACACGACTTAGTGACTGAACAACAACAAGGACGTAAGATTGGAAAGACACAGGAGCAGGAGGGGTGAAATGAAGTTCACACTATTTCATAGCCACCATTATTAGTAATAAACAGGATGTGATTGCTGTTGGGACCCGGCTTACAGTGAGCTCTGGAGCACATCTGCCCATCTCATCCTAAAATCTGGGAAAGAGAGAGTGACAGGGATTAAGGTACACACTGACCCCGAGAGGGTGAGTGACTTGCCAAGGTCACACTGAGCAGAACCAAGTTGGGACCAAGCCTGCAGTCTCCAGTCCACCCTCAGTCCAGGGACCTTGACACAGGTTGTGCCTGGTGGCAAAGCTTTAGCTGGTGGCAAAGCTTTAGTTCATGGTGCATTTCCACTTGCCGTCTCAACCAAGCCAGGTTCTCTGAGGCTGTGCCATTCAGTCCAGGGCCTTCGAGTCCAGAAGGTTTGTGATGGAGGGAGGGGAGTCCAGCAACTCCCAGCACTTTAACCTAGAGACTTATTGCCACCCATGTAGGACATGATGCCCATGGAGAGTTACTCCAAGCAGCTGTTTGTAGCAGCAGGAAACATAGGGAACAGCCCCTGGGACCATCGACTGGGCACTGGGTGGGGCCCTGCAGTATCTCTTCATGGTGGATACTTCTGCCATACTTCTCGTAATTAAAGAAGTACGAGCAGGCTCTGTTCATGACTGCTACTGAGAGATCCCCAGAATGTACTGCAAGGTTTTTTGTAACAGCAAGTTACAAAAGCTGGTACAGTAGCTATCACTTAAGCAATAAATGGAAGAAGAAAATCTGACTATTTATGCGTCTCTGGAGAATACATGAGACTGAAACATCAGTGACTTCTGGAAAGGTGAGTGGTGGGGAGACGGTAGTGGGAGGGAGAATCTTCACAGACTATCCTTTTGTTCATTTGGAAGCCGAAACTATGAGATTATATTATCTATTCAAAAAAGGATAAGTGCGTGTGACACTTTTTTGTTGTTGTTGCTTATGTTTTTTTTTTTGTTTTTTTTTAAGGACAAGAACTAAAAGGTAGGGATGTCAGATGATCAGGTTCCAGCTTCATTATCAGAGGGAGATGTTTAGGAAACTCAGGACAGGCTGGGGTGCCTCTCTGCTGTTTGCACAGACATGTCTGCTGCCCTGTGCCAAGCAGGATCACCAGGAAGACACCTTGTTGGAAAGCACCTCCCTGAGAGAAATCACCACAGGGACTACGTCTTCTTTGGTTAAGCTGTTGCCTTGTCCCAAGCTCCATTTTCAAAATACATATCACTTGACTGTGGGATCCAGGGGCATCCCCACACACTGTCCTAAGAGTCATTTGTTAAACTTTTCACCTGGACAGGAAGAGCCCAGGTGACTTGCTAGTTTCTGCAGTGGATTGAATTGCATCTCTCCCCGCCCCTTCAAAGATCTGTCCACCTGGGACCTCAGATCTTCTGAAATGATCTTATTTCAAAGAGGGTGGGACTTCCCTGGTGGTCTGGTGGGTAGGACTATTCACACCCAGTGCAGGGGGCCCAAGTTCGATCCCTGGTTGGGGAACTAGAGCCCATATGCCATGACTAAGGCCCGGCAGAGCCAAGTAAATTTTTTTTTTTTTAAAGAGGGTCTTTGCAATGTAATTTAGGTGAAAATAGAAAGATGTGATCATCCTGGATGAGGATGGGCCCTAAATCCAATTATGAGTGTCCTTGTAAGAGACAGAACAGAGGACACAGAGACAAAGGGGGAAAGCTGTGAGGATGGAGGCAGAGAGTGGTACATCTACAAACCAGGAAATATCAGGGCTTGGGGAGCCCACTGGGACCTCTAGGTGGGCACAGAGCCAGTTCTCCCACAGAGGCCCTGGAAGGGACTCACCCTAAGCAGACCCAGATTCTGGACTTCTGACCCCTAGAACTGCCAGGAAGTAAATTTCTGTTATAAGCCCCCCAACTTGTGGTAATTTGTTATGGCATCCCTCGGAAATGCAAACAGCCTGAGAGCTTTGCTGATGAGAAGGGGGCTCGGGGCACCGAGGGCGACCTCAAGGACTTTGCAAATTAAGGGTTGGCCCTACTGCTGTGTGACCCTGGGAGAGAAGAACAAGGTGGCCTGTTCGAAGACATACATCCAGGAGGCTGGGCCCCCTTCTGGTCTGGGGCACCTCATTTCCAGTTCCCTGGGGTGGAAGCATTCCCTGCAGTGGGCGTTCTCTAATGGGGAAGGTGTGCCTGCCTGTCGCTAGGAAACAGGGAGCCGGGCCTGTGGGCTCCCAGCCTGGAGCGCAGGCAGATGGTGACAAGATTAAATAGTGCCTTTCATTTCAACATAGGAAATGTTTTCAATTCTCCTCTCTTCATGTCTCTAAAAAAAGGCAAGTGGCGGAAACGTCCTGCTGGAAATTTATTAACAAAAGCCCAGGCAGCCCAAAAAAAGCAGACATTTTTTTCCCCCACGTGTCTCCCCAACCAGCCTGCAGACACCCTGAGAGTGAGGTTTCTGCCCTCCCACCATGACCTGCCAGGCACCATGCTGAATTTCATTCAATCCTCCCAGTAGCTGGAAGAGGTAGGTTCTATTGCTATCCCATTTCTCAGATGAGAAGATTGAGTCTATGCAATGACAGTAACCGGGGGTAAATCTGGATAGTTAATACATGATATCTCTATTTTTCATTATATGCCCCTTCGTGATGATGTTTGTGAAAGTACTTGGAAATGACAATGCAAATCCAGAACCTCATTATTTCTAACACGATGAGGATAAGTAACCACAGGGCTGTGCATATGATAAACACAGCAAAGAGGAAAACAACTGTGTTTTCTCTGCAAATTTATCTGTGGGCAAGGAACTTAGTAGACCAGGAGAGATTAGACAGACACAGAGGTTAAGACACTGAAATTCAGAGTCTGCTGGCGGGGTCAGCATCTCCTCTGCTCTGGTCACTTTGGGTATTGCTTCAGGCTCCAAAAGACCCAGTCTCCCACATCACTCAGCCTTTTGCAGTAACTGGTAGTGGCTGCCAATGCTTCCCCGGCACAGTCTCCTGACTGCTGTGGGCTTGTACTGGAGTAAAGGAAAATGGGGAGACTGCAGGTTCCCTAGGACTATGGAGTCACACACCCAGACTACAGATGGGTAACTGGGAGAAGAATGGGGCACAAAGAAAGGACAAGAGAGGTGTTGGGTTTTAGATCCATCAGGTTAGAAAGGAGAGAGGGATGGGTTGCTGGACAGGCATGGCCCCAAATAATCCCTATTCTTTTTCCAACTTTTATCTCCCTCTGACTGAAAATAAACACTGCTCCCCAGGTGAATCATTCCTACAATATTAATCCCTTCAGTGTCTACAGCTTCTATCAAAGTAGTTTCATCCATCATATCACGTGATGTAAATCTCAATGCTGGGGGGTGGGTGGAGCAGGTACTAACATGCCCCCCATATTGTGCACAGGACAAATTGGGGTGCAGACCTCATCCTCCATTTCCCAGGATTTCTGTAGTGTTGGTTCTTTCTTTGTAATAATACCTAAAACTCTGGGATGTTCCTGGTGGTCCAGTGGCTAAGACTCGGCACTCCCCAATGCAAGTCGAGTGGAAGTGCAGAGGGCCGAGGTTCAACCCCTGGTCAGGGAACTAGATCCCACATGCCACAACTAAAGATCTCACATACCAGCTAAAGATTTTGCATGTAGCAACAAAGGCTTAAGATCCTGCATGCTGCAGCTACGACCCAGCACAGCCAAATAAATGTTTTTTAAAAACCCAAATAAGTCTGCCTCCTTTCCTTCTCCTAATGCCAATATCTTAATTCTGGTTCTCACCAGGACACAGCTCATGTATCTGCCTTAGCCTCACCCCAGACCAAGCCACCCAACATGCTGCCCCTCAGTGACGCTTCCTGAAGCTCTGTGTCAGCACAGCCAGACGTCACAGCAGCCTACAGTGTTTCTTATTATCAACCTTCCAAAGCCGCTCTAACTTGATATCACCCACTTATGTCATGCCTGCTAAGTCGCTTGATGTCACCTACTTTATCTTATTACCTCTACCTCACCAAACACAGTCTGCTCCAGCCAGACCAGTGTCCTCTCTAACAATGATGTCCATTCCCTGCCTCAGTGCCTTTGCTCATGCTCTGCTCCCACTTGGCCTGCCTTCCCTCCACTCACAGAGGACTCTCCAGTGGCTAGTTATTCTTCAGGATACAGAGCAAATCAACCTCATTCATCAAATCAATCCTAATGATTCCAGAGATTGTTCCCTTTTCTGAATTCACACTTATATGCAGGGACCATGTGGTAGCTGGCCTCTACAATGGCCCCCAGTGATCCTCACTTCCTGTGTAGTCTTATCCCTCCATGAGTAGAGCTGAACTCTGTAGCCTATAGGATGTGGCAGAAACATCAGTGTGAAGTCCAAGGCTAGGTCATAAAAGACAGTGCGACTTCTGGTTTGTACTTTCCTGTCTGTACATGCCTGCTAAGTTGCTTCAGTTGTGTCCTACTCTTTGAGACCCTCTGGACTGTAGTCCACCAGGCTCCTCTGTTCATGGGGTTCTCCAGGCAAGAATACTGGAGTGGGTTGCCATGCCCTCGTCCAGGGGATCTTCCAGACCCAGGGATCAAACCCGTGTCTCACATTTCCTGCGAAAGGTAGATTCTTTACCACTGGTGCCCCCTGGGAAATCCCTTAGATGGCCTATTCTGGAGGAATTCAGCTGCCATGTCAAGGTCAGGACGTTGCTCAAGCAGCCCTATTAAAACGCTCGTGTGATGATGAGCTGAGGTTACTAGGCAACAACAAATACTAATGGTAGGCTTGTGAGCGAGCCATCTTAGAAGTGGATCTTCCTGTCCCAGTCAAGCCTTCAGATAACCAAGGCCTTGATAACCAAGGCCTCGGCCAATGTGTTGACTAAAACTTCATGAGAGCCAGAACCACCCGATTACACTGTTGCACAATACCTGACCCCCTGCAACAGTGTGAGATTATACATGTTTATTATTTTAAGCTGCTAAGTTTTGGAGTAATCCATTATTCATTAGTCAATAACAAATATAAATGTCTTGTTCGTGAAGTATCTTCTCAAATCTATCAAAGCGCAGGGACTATGATTTCTTCCTTTTCCTTGCATTTGCCATGACTCCTGCCACAAGGATGGACACTTTGGAAGAAGCACAGCACGAGGATGTGCTCGCTCATTCATTCATTCAACAAATGTTTATTGAGTACCGATGTGCTAGGTACTGTGTGTGCCAAAAGTGGCAAAACAGGTCAGCTTTCTGCCTGAAGGAGCTTATGATTAGTTATTAAATAATCACAAGAAAATGAAATTTATAATTATTATGTACATACTATGAATACAAAGTAAAGGTGAAATGGACAGGGGACCGCATTTGTATTGAGGGTAGGGAGTAGCCAAGGAAGGCATCTCTGTGGAAGGAATATTTAAGTAGAAGCATAAAGGATGACTAGCAATCATTCGGGCAACAGGACAGGAAGCGGGGAAAGGCATTCCAGGTGTGTGAGCGTCCTCAGGCCAACAAACTTTGGGGCAGGGGTGTCTGCAGGAAGCAAGGTTGGTGAGGAAGCCTGGGGCCAGTCATCAGGAGTTCTGTAAATCATGTTAGGATTTTATTTTAAATAAGCCCCTTAGGAAGTCACTGGATTGTACTTGGTTGTTCAGCCGTGTCCGACTCTTTGCGACCCCATGGACTGTCGCCCACCAGGCTCCTCTGTCCGTGGGAATTCTCCAGGCAAGAATACTGGAGCGGATTGTCTTGCCCTCCTCCAGGGGATCTTCCCAACCGAGGGATTGAACCCAGATCTCCTGCACTGGAGGCAGATTCTTTACTGTTTAAGCCACCAGGGAAGCCCTGGGAAGTCACTTGAGAGGCTATAAGCAGGGGATCCCTGTTCCTGGTGGGAGTCAGGATAATGTTTTAGAGATGGTTTAGAATGGTGCTGTCACGACAATGGTCAGTGGCTCCTGCCATCACCCTGGAGGAAGATGATCATGGCTTTGGGCTAGGCTAGTGGCAGAGGGAATAAGAGAAGTGGGCAGTGCAAGAGATATTTTGAAAGTAGAATGGACAAGATTGCAGCAACATGGATGGGCCTAGAGAGTATCATACTGAGTGAAATAAGGCAGACAGAGAAGGAGAAATATCATATGACATCCCTAATATGTGGAATCTAAAAAGAAATAACACAAATGAACTTACTTACAAAACAGAGAGAGACCACAGACTTAGAAAACGAACTCACGGCTGCTGGGTGGAAAGAATAGTTAAGGACTTTGGGACGGTCATGTACACATTGCTGTATTTAAAATGGATAACCAATAAAAACCTATTGTATAGCACATGGAACTCTGCTCAATGTTATGTGCCAGCCTGGATGGGAGGGGGGTTTGGGGGAGAATGGATCATATATATGTACGGCTGAGTCCCTTCCCTGGTCACCTGAAACTATCAAAACATTTTTAATTGGCTATCAGTTCAGTTCAGTTGCTCAGTCATGTCCGACTCTTTGCGACCCCATGAATTGCAGCACGCAAGGCTTCCGTGTCCATCACCAGCTCTCGGAGTTCACTCAGACTCATGTCCATCGAGTCGGTGATGCCATCCAGCCATCTCATCCTCTGTCGTCCCCTTCTCCTCCTATACCCCAGTACAAAATGTTTTTGGCATTTAAAATTTTTTTAAAACAGAATGGATAGGAACTGGAGGTGGATGGGGTAAGGGGAAAGAAGCAGGTGTTAAGACTTACTGGTTGATTGGCTAATGATGCAGAACCCCTCAACTGACATTCCTCAGAGTTTGCAGTGGCCTGAGCTCCCTCCTACCTGGAATAAAATGGGATCCCCTTCCCTGAGCCATGATCCCACCTTCACTTCCCAGCAGCTGTTTCCAGGCCCAAGTAGCCCTGTTAGATGTGCCCAGAGGCTATGCCAGATCTGTGTGCCTCACAAGGCAGGTAACAACATCCATTTTTGTTCATTGCTGTATGGCCAGGCCCTAGCCCAGCACCTGGGGCGGAGTGGGTGCTTCGTTAACATTAGATGGACGAATGTACACTGAATAAATGAGTGCATGTCGACCCCCACCCCCCGCCTTCCTTTTGACCCAGCCCTGAAGAGCTTCGGCCAGTGCCTAAGCCCTGAGTCCTGCAGGCTGGCTTGGGGCAGGTGGGAGAGTTCAGGAGCCAGAAAGGGCACAAGCCCCAGTCTGTTGGGCTTACCTGCTGCCCTTCCTGTCCTAGACATCTTCCCTGGGTCCTGGCTCTGGCCCAGTTCTCTGCCATGAACCTCACAGCGTCCTGCTTCCTATCCCGAGACCTGCTCAGCTCAGCTCTTCGCCAAACAGGAAGCATGCGCTCTCAAGCGCTGGTATATAGCTTACTGTGTATCAGAATCACCTGGAAGCTGATTCTAAGTACAGCTTCCTGGGCCCTGCCTAAATAACCTGATCCAGTAGGTCCTGAGGCCCAGAAAGCCGCATTTTAAACAAGAGCTCCAAATGCTGCAGGTGGTTCCTAGATGACCTCGTGAGGAACTTGCTATAGAGTGTTGGGGCCTGGGTGATGCCTGGATCAAACTGGGACAGCTAGGCAACCTCAGAAACATGGCAGCAGGTGGGCTGGGACTCAGGCTTTGCCCAAATGTCAAGTCCTCACGGTCATTAGAGGACACACCTGGGCCAGGCCCTGGGCTAGCTGGCCTTAGGGGATCTCCCCCATCATAGCGAGCATCACAAGGCCCCCAAACTCCATGCTAAATATCTCTTTGCTGTAGAAAATTTGAAAGGATTTTATACTTTTTAAAATAAATTATCCTTATTGTTCTTACTTTTTTGTTTGTTTTGCCATGCTGGATCTTAGTGCCCTGACTAGGGGTTGAACCCATGTCCCCTGCACTGGAAGCAGAGTCCCAACCACTGGGAACTTCCCACTACTGTTCTCTCTCGTGGCTCAATGGTAAAGAACCCACCTGCCAAGCAGGGGACACAGGTTCTATCCCTGGGTTGGGAATATACCCTGGAGAAGAAAATGGTAACCCACTCCAGTGATCTTATCTGGAATATTCCATGGGGAGAGGAGCCTGGCAGGCTACAGTCCATGGGGTCTTACAGAGTCAGACATGACTTAGTGACTAACATCCAAGAGTTAAACTGTAGGTGACCACTGACATTTTCTGGGCATTTAATTAACATTTACTGATTTCAAATTAGAAACTTTTGTCTCTTGGAACCAATATATTTTAAACTCAGGTTTCAGATATTTTCTACAAGCCCTTAAAAAGCCAGTAGGCCCCGGGCACGGTGCCCATAAAGAGGCACTGCGCCACCTAAGGCAGGTTTTTCCAAAGCCATTTGGGGCTGGGCAGGAGGCCTGGGTTGGCACAGGCGTAGGGAGCCTCCGTGTTGCCACACAAGCCCCCGGGAGCCATCCTGGCACAGCTGGGGTGGTGAGCACAGTAGTGCTGCGCTCAGCATGGCCCATGTCCATCTGCCACCTGGGCACTAAATATAGCCCATACACAGAGCCCTCTCTGCCTGGAACCTGCAGAGTAGGCTTAATTGGCTAGAACTGTCACAGAGAGAAGCTCTGTTAAAAGGAATTGAAAACAGACTTCGCCCCACAATTCTGGGATGTGGCGGTTCATAATTAGACAAAGGATTTTTCCTGCCAACACAACACAAGATTGCTGGATCTAGTCCCTGATAAATCCTTCAGCTTGATCATTTCAGGTGTTGAGGTCAGGCCTGTGCAGGTGTCCAGGGAATAGTTGCTTTTCCTAGGGAACCGACAAAGTAGGACTTTTCCCCTGTGTTCTTATGCTTAGTGCTGTGGCCCGAGTGAGTGTGTCCCCCTAAAATTTGTATGTTGAAAATCCAATTCACAGGCTTTCTTTGGAGGTAGGACCTCTAAGGAAGTGATTAAGCTTAAATGAGGACAAGGACTTCCCTGGTGGTCCAGTTGTTAAGACTATGTGCTCCCACTGCAAGGGGGCGTTTGGGTTTGAACCCTGGGTGGGAGACTAAAGAACTCAGGTGTCCTTCTGATGAGGACAGCAATCCTATTGAATCAGGACCCCACCCTGTGTCCTCACTTAACCTTTTTTTCTTTATTTTGGCCTCACCCTTGAGGTATGAGAGATCTTAGTTCCCCAGTTCAGTTCATTCAGTCGCTCAGTTGCTCAGTCGTGTCCAACTCTTTGCCACCCTATGGACTGGCTGCAGGGCTGCAGGTTCATAACATAGCTTTGAACTCAGCTAAACTGGTGGTGTGATGGGGAAGTCTTTAAATAGCCTTTAACTGATACAGGGTTTCAATTTTTCCCAAAGGAGGGGTGGAGGTGTTTAGTCATTGACTAAACTAAAGCCTTTGACTGTGTGGGTCCAACAAACTGGAAAATTCTTAAAGAGATGGGAATACCAGACCACCTTACCTGTCTCCTGAGAAACTTGCATGCAGGTTAGAACTAGACATGAAACAATGGACTGGTTCAAAACTGGGAAAGAAGTATGTCAACGCTGTATGTTGTCACATAGTTCTTATATGACAACATAGTTCTGTATGTTGTCTTATAGTTCCTTGGTGGCTCAGCGGTAAAGAATCTTCCTGCCAATGCAGCAGGTTCAATCCCTGGGTCGGGAAGACCCCTTGGAGAAGGAAATGGTAACCCACTCCAGTATTTCTGCCTGGAGAATCCCAGGGACAGAGGAAACTGGCCGGCTTCAGTCCGTGGGGTTGCAAAGGAGTCAGACAAGACATAGAGATTAAACAACAACAACATGCAGAATACAACATCCAGTGAAATGACAGGCTGGATGGCTCACAAACTGAAGTCAGGATAGCTGGAAGAAATATCAACAACCTCAGATATACAGACGATACCTCTCTAAAGGCAGAAATCGAAGAACAAAAGAGATTCTTGATGAGGGTGAAAGGGGAGAGTGAAAAAGTTGGCTTAAAACTAAACATTCAAAAAACTAAGATCACGGCATCTTGTTTCATCATTTATTGGTAAATAATGGGGAAACAGTGGAAATAGTGACATTTTATTTTGGAGGCTCCAAAATCACTGTGAACAGTGACTGCAGCCATGAAATTAAAAGACATTTGATCTTTGGAAGGAAAGCTATGACAAACCTAGACATATTAAAAAGCAGAGACATCACTTTGCCAACAAATGCCAAAGCTATGGGTTTTCCAGTAGTCATGTATGGATGTGAGAGCTGGACCATAAAGAAGACTGAGTGCCGAAGGACTGATACTTTTGAACTGTGGTGCTGGAGAAGACTCTTGAGAGTCCCTTGGACTGCAAGGAGATCCAACCAGTCCATCCTAAAGGAAATCAAACCTGAATATTCACTGGAAGGACTCATGCTGAAGCTGAAGCTCCAATACTTTGGTCACCTGATGAAAAGACCTGACTCATTAGAAAAGACTCCCAATGCTGGGAAAGATTGAGGGCAGGAGAAGCGGACGACAGAGGATGAGATGGTTGAATGGCATCATCGATTCAGTGGACATGAGTTTGAACAAACTCTGGAAGATAGTGAAGGACAAGGAAGCCTGGCATGCTGAAGTTCGTGGGGTCGCAAAGAGTCAGCCATGACTTAGCAACTAAAGAACAACAGCAAGAGGTGTTTAGAGTGCATATCTTGTCTTGTTGAAGAACTGATAACAGATTTAGACTTTTTTGCCCTTTCACTTCCACATGTTCTGAGTGACTGTTGGCTTGGCGCATTTAATCTATGTGCAGACTCTAATTAGCTGCTAATGGCCACCTGGAATACTGTGTTGAAAAAGATTTTAAGGCCTTCTTCTGGGAACCATGAAAAATAGATTCCTGATGGATTGACAGTGTCTGCTAGGAGCATGGGATGGGAGTGACTACCTGGTATTTGTTGATATGACCCTAATGCAAAAAGCAGTTACAACTGTTACATAAAAAATCAACCAAGTGATTATATGTTTCTGCTTCTACTATTGTCATTTATTTATTTGTCATATATCATCATCATTTATTTATATCAACAATATTTCCTAACTTTACTCGTAGAGAAAAAATGACCAAGAATAATTAGGGAAAAAAATGGAAAAGAAGAATAACTGGGGGAATCAGTCCTACTAGATAAGTACCATAATTCATTGGTTCTGCTTCCTGTTGACTGTTGTTTTTACAATTTAACATCTGCCACTGAGGTGGCAGTCAGG
>NW_011494673.1:3109670-3122810 GCF_000754665.1 Bison bison bison | reverse complement strand
CAGGAGGTAATGGTCATCACCTGTCCATATACAAAAACACTGGCCAAGATTATCAGCAACTTGGAAGAAACTCTTGGACACAATAGTGGGGTATTCTTTTAAGAAATGCTGCATCATCAAAGTGGGACTCTTGCAGGCACAGAGGACAAAATTGGTTGGAAAAACAAGGACATCAATGGTCAGAATCAAAATATGAATGTAAAGACACTTTAGAACTACTTTAGTCAATTCATTTTGCTCATTCAAATTTTCTTTCTTATATACCTCCAAGTGTGATATATGATGGGCTTCCCTAGTGTCCAGACAGTAAAGAATCTGCCTGCAATGCAAGAGACCCGGATTTGATCCCTGGTTCTGGAAGACCCCCTGGATAGGGAATAATAGCTACCCACTCCAGTATTCTTGCCTGGGTGATTCCATGGACAGAGGAACGGGGCAGGGTTGCAAAGAATTGGACACGACTGACTTAGCACGTGACATATGATAAACTTCTGTGTCCACATGAGGCTATGGAGGACTTAGTATATGCCTCTTCTAGATGCAAAAGAGTGTCAGTAAAAGAAAATAATACACCTCTGCCCTCGTGGGGATTTTCATGCTAGCAAGATAGACAATAAACAGACATAAATAAATATGCAATATTTCAGGGTTGTAAGTACACCACCCTTATGGCAGAAAGCAAAGAAGAACTAAAGAACCTCTTGATGAAAGTGAAAGAGGAGACTGAGAAAGTTGGCTTAAAACTCAACATTCAGAAAACTAAGATCATGGCATCCAGTCTCATCACTTCATGGCAAATAGATGCGGAAACAATGGAACCAGTGAGAGACTTTATTTTCTTGGGCTCCAAAATCACTGCAGATGGTGACTGTAGCCATGAAATCAAAAGACGCTTGCTCCTTGGAAGAAAAGCTATGATCAACCTAGACAGCATATTAAAAAGCAGAGACATTACTTTGCTGACAAAGGTCTGTCTAGTAAAAGCTATGGCTTTTCTAGTAGTCATGTATGGATTTGAGTTGGACTATAAAGAAAGCTGAGTGCTGAAGAATTGATGCTTTTAAACTGTGGCGTTGGAGAAGACTCTTGATAGTCCCTTGGACTGCAAGAAGATCAAGCCAGTCCATCCTAAAGGAAATCAGTCCTGAATATTCACAGGAAGGACTGATACTAAAGCTGAAACTCCATACTTTGGCCCCCTAATGTGAAGAACTGACTCACTGGAAAAGACCCTGATGATGGGAAAGATTGAAGGCAGGAGGAGAAGGGGATGATAGAGGATGAGATGGTTGGATGGCATCACTGACTTGATGGACATGAGTTTGAGGAAGCTCCGGGTGTTGGTGATAGACAGGGAAGCCTGGCGTGCTGCAGTCCATAGAGTCACAAAGAGTTGGACATGACCAAGTAACTGAACTGACTGACTGAAGTACAGGGTAAGAAGACAGAAAGTTGGGGTACAAGGTAGGGTTTCTATTTTATACAAAGAAGTCTGGGAAGACCTTCCCAGGAGGTGGCATTTTAATAAATACACAGAGGTGAGAGAGAGAGTCTCAGGTATACCTGGAGGAAGAGCATTGTAAGTAGAGGAAACAGCATGTGCTAAGGTCCTGAGGCAGGAGTCCTCTTGGTATAATCAAGGAACAGAGGGGGGACTAATGCTGCTGGAGCTCAGCAAAAGAGTGGGTGCACGGAAGAAAATGAAGTTCTGAGAGTTGGCTGGGGGCGAGGTTAGGTGGGTCTTGGGAACTTCTGTGGGGCTTTGGAAGTCATTGGAAAGTTATGAGCAGAGGAGGAGAGGATCTGACTACTTTTTAAAAGGATTGATTTGGCCACTGTGGGGAGAATCAGAGATGTCACAGAAAGACTGGTTAGGAAGCGACTGCTATAACCCAGGTGAGGGGTGATAGGGCAGTGGGGGAGGTGGTGAGAGCTGATTAGATTCTGCATGTTTGCAGGCAGAACTGACAGGACTTGACAGAGAGAGGGGATGTACAGAAGGAGAGAGAAGTCAAGACTTGAAGATTTGGGGAACTTCCCTGGTGGTCCAGTGGCTAAGACTCCACACTCCCAATGCAAAGGGCCCATGTTCGACCCCTCGTAGGGGAACTAGATTCTACATGCCACAACCAAGAGTTTGCATACCACCACTGAAGATACTGGGTGCTGCAACGAAGATCAAAGACTCCGCATGCTGCAACTAGGACCTGGCACAGTCAAACAAATATTTTCTAAAATACTTGAAGATTTTTGACTTGAGTTACGGAAAAAATGGGGCTGTTGTTTCTTGACTGGGAAACTTCGTGGGAGAATCAGGTTCTGGGAAAGATAAGGAGTTCAAATTTAGAAATGTTAAATTTGAAATGCAGATTAATCCTCCAAAGGGGAGACGGAGAGGACAGGTGGCTACATGGGCTTGGAGTTCAGGGGAGAGGTCTGGGCCAGAGAAATAATGTCATATACCATCAATGCATGGCTCATACTTTAGGCCATGAAGCTGGATGAGATCCGTTTGGCAGAGAGAAGGGAAAATGTACTAGCACAGCACAGGATGGGTGCAATGAAACAGAGGAAGGGAGAGAAGGAAGAGCCAGAGACACAGATGAGAAACTGTGCCTCAGAGAGAACCCAGAGATCCAAGGGCAGAACAGAAACCTCAGAAACAGATCCCAATACTTGGAGAAATTCTATGTACAGTAAAGGCAGCATCTCAAACCAGTGCAGGAAAGGAATTATTCAATAAATGGAGTTGGGAAAAACCACGAAGTTGGATGAGGATAAATATCAATTGTGTCCAATATCTAAATGTACAAATAAATAAAACTTAAAAACATACTACAAGAAACCATAGGGAAAAGATTTGTGAATAATCCTTTGTTGGTGTAAAACAAAACCAAAAAGCTCTAAAATAGAAGATCATAAATATTCCTACATAATAATGAAAACTGTACAAAAGCATCTTTAAAATTTACATTTGGGGTAATTTCCATCATGTGTAGAGGTCCTAAATAAAATCAATAACATAACTACAGAAATAAAAGAACAATAGCCAATAAAAACATGGCGAAAGGTTGTGCCCCAATCACTCAAGGAAAGAAAAATACAACTGGCTTCTGAGTCTCTCTGAAAGATGCTCAGACTCATTCACAATAAGAGAAATGCAGATTAAAAGTACATTAGAGGGACTTCCCTGGTGGTCAAGTGGCTAGGAGTCCCAAGTTCCATCCCTGGTCAGTGAACTATTACTAGATCCCACGTGCCACAACAAGAATTTGCATACTGCAACTAGGACCCGGCACAGCCAAATAGATAAATAATTTTTTTTTTAAGTACTAAAGAGAACAGATTTCATCAACTGAATTATTAAAAAAAAATTTAAATTTGATAAAACACTGATTTGGGGACACCATTCGCTGTTGTGCTGTGCTGTGCTTAGTCACTCAATCATGTCTGACCTTTTGCGACCCCATGGACTGTTAGCCCACCAGGCTCCTCTGTCCATGGGGAATCTTCAGGCAAGAATCCTGGAGTGGGTTGTCATGCCCTCCTCCAGGGGATCTTCCCAACCCCGGAATCGAACTCAGGTTTCCTGCATTGCAGGTGGATTCTTTACTGTCTGACTAACAGGGAAGCCCATCCCCTGTGCTGGGAGTGTCTATAATTGATAAGGCCACCATGGAGGGGGATAGGCGTGATAGTCATTACAATTAGGAATGCATAGGCCCTTTGACATAGCATTTCCCTTTCCCTATGTAAGAAATGACACATGCAGGGCTATTCATTGTATGAGAGCTTTAAAAAAAAAAATTTTTTTTTGGCCATGCTGTGTGGCTTGCAGGGTCTTGGTTCCCCGATCAGGGACCGAACCTGCATTCTTGGCCCTGAAAGCACCAAGTCCTAACCACTGGGCACTCAGAGAATTCCCTATGAACACTTAAAAAATAAATCTATTTTGCAAAACCTCAAAGAAAAGTTGCAAGTATGGTTTGGAGAATTTTTTTTCCAGAATCATTTGAGAGTAAATTGCTGACTTCATGCCCCATCACTGGATATTCAGTGTGTATTTCTTTCAAATAAGGACATTCTCCTTCACAACCACAGGTTGGTTATCAACATCAGTAGATTAACACATATAGACAGAGAGAAAACGAACATTAACCCTGTAGTATTGGTTTGCAATTGCAGGCATCCATGTGAACTCTCGATTTTTCACGTTCAGAGAGACAGAAATAAATGTAGACATATGTGGGTGTGTGCTGCGGCCAGCACAACAGGTAGGGATCAAAAGTGGTCAACGCATGGTTTGGGAAAAAGAAACTAGAGACAGAATTAAAGTTTTAACGATGGGACCGGGAGACTCAAGACCTCTTGGGTCCAGAGCCCTGTTCCTCAGAGCCACATCACTCTTATTTAGTCTTGGTAAGCAGAAAGTATCTGTTGTGCTACGATGAAGTCAGCCTCCTGTGTTCCCAGTCACATCTCCCGTTTTATTGATTAATTTAAACTGTTATTTTCTTGTTCAAGGGCTATCCCTAGCTGGAGGTCATAGACCCGCATATGCCTTGGGAAAACATCTCAGTGTGTGCACAAGCAGCGTTCTGAACTTGCGCCGACGTGGCATTCCAAGGTCCACACTATGTTTTTCCTTAGCTTAGCAGGGCATGACAACCCCAGCTGATCAACCCAATGTGCTTTTATTTGGGTTATGCTATATTGCTGTATTTTGCTTTTATTCTTTTCCCACGATGATTTTCTCACGGCTTAGCCAGAGCAACAGGCGGCTGACTGCTAACCCCTGCAGGTGTGACTCTGTGTGTATGTGTGAATGTTCTCTGCCTCTGTCTGATCCCTGAAGACCCCTGGAAGCAGCAATATCCTAATAGCAGTGAGGATATCTAGAGACCAGATCTTGGTTTCTGAGTATCTTTTTCCACAAAAGGAATGAGGGCTCTTCAGAGAAATGAAGCAAGGCAAGTGGAAGATGAGCTGCTTTCCTCTTCTGGCCCTGTACCCCATTTTCAGGGAGTCCCAGCAGCCTTTTCTGCACCTGTCCTCTGACCTTAGCTGATGTATTGACCAGGAATGTGATACTGAAACCAAGCTGGATCAAGCAGACTCTTAAGAGATGTGAGACTTGAAATTAAAGAATGAGAGACACATAGATAAGGAATCACGGAGGTTGAGACAGGTTAGTAGCTGTACTCTGGAGAAAGGCCACTGACATCTACTGTTGAATTGTTGTTATCAACCCTGCCTTATGATCCTTCCGGCAAATTCCCCTTTTGCCCTTAGGCAAGCCAGAATCCATTCCCATTGCTAGCAACCAGAAGAGTCCTTTTGTAAAAAATAATTTGTTTTATTTTTGATTGTGCTGGATTGTGGTGAGCAGGCTTTCTCTAGTTGCAGAGAGTGAGGGCTACTCTTTTTTGAGTGCACAGGCTCAGTAGCTGCAGCACACAGGCTCAGTAGTTGTGGCACACGGGTTTAGCTGCTCCGTGGCATGCAGGATCTTTCTGGACCAGGGATCGAACCCGTGTCCCCTGCATTGGCAGACAGATTCTTATCCACTGCACCACCAGGGAGTCCCCCAAAAGAGTCTTAATTAAAGTGCAAGAATCAGAAGTGGATTTGAATCTTAGTCTCCAAATTCCTGCTCTTTTCTACTATATGACACTAAGACTCCTGGAGGCCAGTTATCCACACTAAGAAATATACATATCTGTGGCTCTCTATTCTAACAAGTGTTTTAATGGGATCAACCCAGGCCCAGAGCAGTCTGACCATCCTGTTGGAAAGACTATGTTGGAGAGGGTGAGCCCATGGGATGACATAGAAAAACCCAGTCATCCCAGTGCTCCAGCTGGAATGTTCCTGCCAAGTAACCATCTTGGTTACTGTGAGTGAAACCATTTGAATGTCTCAGCCCCAGTTGCTGTCCGATTGTGGCCACTTAAGAGAGCCCCAGGACTTTCTTGGTGGTCCAGTGGCGGTCCAGTGGTTAAGAATTCAACCTCTCAATGCACGGATCCGGGTTCGATCCCTGGTCAGGGAACTTGATCCCAGACACTGCAACTAAGAATTCGCATGTCACAACTAAAAATCCCGCATGCCACAGCTACGATCCTGCACAGCCACATACATAATTTAAAAAAGAGAGAGAGAGAAAGCCCCAAGCAAGAGCAGCACAGGGACTACCAGCTGAACCCAGGTAGCTTACCTAGGGTAAGGTTGTCTAGAGGAGAAGAAGATGGTTGTTTTAAGCTACTAGGTTTGGGGATGATTTGTTACAAAGCGGTGGATAACTAAAACAGATGGTTTCTTTGGAAAGGTGGTGTGTAAGATGAGAACTAAAAGATGGAAGGGAGTCGGGGCACCCTGGAAGGCAAGCCCAGGCAGCGGAATCAGGAAATAGCCTGGTGCATCTGAGGAGCTGTAACAGGCCAGCGTGGCTCAAGTGCTCACTGATGGTGACAGAGAGAGTGGTACCAAATGAAGTGAGAGGGGGAAATGGAGCCTGATCATGCAGGGCCTTGCAGGTCTTGGAAAGAGCCTGGACTTTATTCTAACTGTCTCAGATGCCACCGAGGGGTTTTAAGCTAGGGGATGACATGATCTGATGTGGAGTTTTCAGATGTCTCTCTCGCTGTTGCATGGAGGCAGATGATGGGAAAGCAGGAAAACCAGTTGGAATACCAGTAGCAGACCCCATGAGAGGCAGTGGGAAGGCCTAACTGAGGGTGGAGGAAACAAAGGTGGGAGAAGGAGAGGTGCTCAGGGCACATTTTCTGCTAAGTCATTTCAGTCGTGTTCAACTCTGTGCGACCCCACAGATGGCAGCCCACCAGGCTCCTCCGTCCCTGGGATTCTCCAGGCAAGAACACTGGAGTGGGTTGCCATTGCCTTCTCCAATGCATGAAAGTGAAAGTGAAGTCGCTCAGTCATGTCTGACTCTTAGCGACCCCATGGACTGCAGCCTACCAGGCTCCTCCGTCCATGGGATTTTCCAGGCAAGTGTACTGGAGTGGGGTGCCATTAGGGAGAATAAACAGGGCTTGCTGATGGGCTGGATGTGGAGTATGAATGAGAAGGAAGTGCCAGAAATGATTCCCAGATCCCTGACTTGACGACTAGGTGGAGGCTGGTGCCATTCACCGAGATGGGAAAACTGTGGCAGGATGAGATTTGGGTTAGGGGCACAGATCAAGGGTTCGCTTTTGCACACATTATTTTGGAAATGTCAGGGAGATATCAAGTGGAAACGTGTGTCTGCAGTTGAATACATACGTTTACATTTTCAAAAAGTGATCTGGGCCAGGGATATGCTTTTGGGAGTCATCAGCCTACAGACGACATTTAGAGCCAGAAGAAGAAGTGAAATTTCCTAGCTAGGGAGGGGGAGAGAGAGAAAAGCTCCAAGGGACACCAAGGTTAGATGCCTGAAGAAGAAGCATGTGTGCATGCTCATTCAGTTATGTCCAACTCTTTATGACTCCATGGACTGTAGCCTGCTGAGGCTCCTCTGTCCATGGGATTTCCCAGGCAAGAACACTGGAATAGGTTGCCATGTCCTCCTTCAAGGGATCTTTATGACCCAGGGATCGAACCTGTGTCTCCTGCGTTTCCTACGTTGGCAGGCGGATTCTTTACCACTGAGCCACTGGGGAAGCCCACTTGGAGAAGAAAAAACCCCAGCAAATAGCCTGATTGACAAAATAGGATTTCCCTCTGGAGCACAGGAAGCAAGACCAAGAGGTTTCTACCTGGTAGCTGCTTGGATATCTGAAGGCAGAGTGGTGTCCCCCGGAGGACCCTTCTCTAGATAAGATCTTCCAAGTTCACTGTGTCTTTCCTGGGAAGGCATGCATGTAAGTCCATCACCGTCTGGGCCATTCTCCTCTCAAAGTTCCTTTAACTGAGTGTAAACGTCCAGGTAAGACTGAGCAGCCCAGAGTAGAAAGAGCCTAGCTGATCGATGTGAGGGACACTAAACAAAGAGTGAGTTGGGGACAGCTGAGGACAGATGGGCCATTCAGGCTTGTTGCTGAGAGATTTTCCATTGATTTTTCTCATCTATGGGAAAGGCCTGGGGATTCAGAGAAAGCCCCATAAACAACGGAGTGAGCTCAGGCATCTGTTACTGCCTGACAGCCTCAGTGGCAGAGAACTAGATTGCTTCCCAGGGCAAAAAATAAATAGTGTGAAACTTCTAACAAGAGTGTCAGAGGGCTGCTTGCCTGCTTGATGTGAGACCTCAAGATGGATGGTTTGGGAAATGTCAAAACCTATAAACACAGAGCAGAAAAGTTCTCCATCTTCTGCTCATTTACTCCACAAAACTTCTTCATTGCCAAGATGGCAAGGTCTGAATAAATACACAACCTGTATGATTGTTCCAAGTCCTGGCTGGAACAGGAGGCCTGTATTCTCCACCAGTGTCATTCAGAGTCCCTGTGTGAGTTTTCTGCTGTGGTTACTACCAATTACGGATAAGGACACAGCCTCCTGGATGTAGAGTTTGGAAACGTGTGTTCAGTATAGCTTTGTTAAGAAAGGGGTCTTTGCTACTCTTCTCATCTCCTGTCTTCACAGCTACCCCACGTGGATGGAGTCTTTGCAGGGACAGAAAAATGGTCTGATAATAATACGAAGATTCCCCAGGAAAGGCCATCAGCATTACTGACAAAGGTTGGTCTTACAGACTCTCTGGTCTGAAGAAGGAGGGAGAACAGAGAGAGACCAGACCATGTGATGATCTGGGTGTTTTAAACAAAGGCTTGAACTTCCTTTGGGCTCAAGGATGGAATGAGGACAGTCTTCCTAGAGTAGTGATTCTCAAAGTGTGGTTTCCCTGCCCAGTGATGGCAGCAGCAGCGGCACCTGGAAACTCGTCTGCGGTGCATATTCTTGGGCACCCGCCCAGACCTCCTGAATCTGAGTCTCGGGCGGGGCCGGTGTTCTCCTGCTAGAGAGACGCTGTTCCAGCAGTATGCCTTTCTTTCCAGTAATGAACTGCACCTTCATGCTCTGTTAGGTGGTATGTGTATATAATTTTACATTTGGGGAGTGATGGGGAACTCTTATTTTTATAACACAAACTGTAGAACATTTTGGAGGAACAAGAAGAGGGGACATAATGACACATTAGAATCCCTGAGGTAGTTTAATGTTCGTTAACGTGGAGCAGGGCTAATAAAGGTCGTGAAACCCTGATTTAGAGAAAAGAAAGAAGCTCTCTCTGAGGCAGGTCCTGAGGGCTCAGTTCCTGAGGCTCCACACAGCAGGGCCTCTGAGAGAAGGCCCGGAACTCCTCCTGGCAGAGCTGGGAACAGGGTTTTCTTACGGTCTGTTAGTCACCCAGCAGACCTAATGGGGAGTAGTATGCATGTGCACATGTGTCCTCACCCCTGTGTGTGCACACATGTGTGTGCATGGGGGATGAGCAGGTGGAGAAACAAAAGGGTGTGGCAAACATCTGTCATCTACCACCGTCAGCAACTCCCAGTATCCAGCTTTCAGCCGCAGGGGTGGTATGATCTGCAATATACCGGAGACCCCAGAATGCAAAGGCGGTCAATTTCTAGTTTCCAGGGGCTCCAAGGATGGTTCCTGAGATACTCCCTCACTAGCAGTGGTTCCCAGATTAGGCCCCCACCCACCCCCCACCATTCCCGCAGAGATCCTCATTCTATTGGCTTGGTGCAGAGCCAAGAAATCTGCATTTTAAACAAGCCCCTCCCACCAAGTCATTCCAGTACAGCCTGCATCTAGGATATTAACAGACAATTTTATCTGGGGAGATGGTGACTCTTGGGGGAAGGGAGGAGTGACACTCAGGAGCTGGAAAGAATATCCTTGGACATCAGAGCATCGGATGGGTCTTGTCATCCAGTGTCTACCAGTTACTAAATAGCAGTTAGACAGGACAGCCGAGTGAGAGCTGTCACCGCCAGAGACAAAGTGGTGTTCATTTGGGTAAATGTCAGGTTGTTATTTCATCCTTGGGGTTGCCTAGTCAGCTGGATCAGAGGCATGCTACCTATTCTTTCTGGAAGGGAGGTTTCACAAGGCTGGGGCAACCAGGTCTCTGGGTTGAGAAAGAAGCTTGTGGGTGTCAGCAGAGAGAATGAAGCCTCTGAATGTCCACCAAAAGGTCAGAGAGGCATGAATGCAACATCGATTGTATGGACAGGTCAGGGTACAGGGGATTTGATCAATTCTGTCAAACTTCTCTCCCAGTCACCTGCAGGGCTGTCCAAGAGAGCCTTCTGTGATGACAGAAGTGTTCCGTATCCATGCCATGTGATGAGGTAGCCACCAGCTACATGTGGAGAACTTGAAATGTGGCTAGTGCAATAAGAACTGTTTTTTTTTTTGCCTGTCACGTGGCATGTGGGATCTTAGTTCCCAGACCAAGCATTGGACCTGCACCCTCTGCAGTGGAAAGGCAGAGTCTTAACCACTGGACTACCAGGCAAGTCCCTAGGAACTAATTTAGAAACTTTAATTTACATAAATGTAGGTTCACATACTCTGGCATGGCTATGACCACCACATTGCATAGCGAGAATCTCTGTTATCAACCACATCCCAATACTGAGGTGGAAGCATTTCACCAAGGGCCCCTCCTCAGAGGAATGGTGGCCTTCCCCCATCCTGGGGGAGGGCCAGGTGCTTTGTAAGCCAGAGGTCACGGATGTGAAGCATCTTGTGTCCTTCCAGCTCTTCCCTCTTTGCTCCAAGAAGGAGCACAGTCTCTGCTCTAGGATGACATCTCAGAGTTATTTCAGAGCAGCCACTCCGGGGGTGTCAGAGTGTGAACCAGCTGTGCCTGGTTCAAGGTCAAGAGGCGCATTGGGGGCTGGAATATGAGCTCTGCTCTGGAGCTGTGGAAGGAAGGTGCAGGGGCAAACCGGGGGAAGGGATCTTGTGTCCCTTGCTTAGAGCAAGCCTCTCAATTGCTCCCTCACTCTGGTCTTCTATTTCCCACTTAGAAGATAGAAAGGAAGACCGGACATAAAATAAAATAAAGCTCTTCTAGATGATGACATTTTAAAAAGGCAAGTACCCAGACATTATAAACATCCAGTAGAGGAACAAAAGATGAACTTTTCAGCTCGTCTAACAAGACTGCCCAGCGTCATCAAGCAGAATCCTGGGAACGAAAGTCCTTCACACAGGCAGACAATGGCCTTCAGCCTCTCTGCCGAGGTTGGCCAAGAACTCCCAACTTTAGCTCCCACCCAAGTTGCCCCAGCAAGGCTAAAGCCTGCGGCACTGGCCCTAAGCTGCACACCCATCTGAGACCAGGCATAGAGCAGGGGAGAGGCACAGACTGAGGTGAGGCAGAGGGCCTGGGCTGGGCAGGGGTGAGGGTGTGACCCAGGAGGCTACAGAACATAGACGAGATAAAAGGGGGCTCTGGGACTTCACTGGTGATCCACTGGTTAAGACTCCATGCTCCCAGTGTAGGGAGCCCGGGTTCCATCCCTGGTCAGGGAACTAGATCACACCTGCTGCAACTAAAAAAATCCTGCATCCCACAACGGAGACCCGGTGTATGGCAACTAAGACCCCGTGCAGCCAAACACATTTAAAAGGGGGTGGGGGGCACTAACTCTCACTCTCAGTACTGGGAGGAGACCATGACTCTGGCCTCTGGCTCCTTGAAAGTGGGTCCCAGAGGCAAGCACCTGTCCTCAGCTGGAGTGGTCCTGACCCACCCAGCTGCCTGGCTATGTCACCTGGTGATGGCTAGCTTTACAGGTGCTACCTTTCCCGGGGTTAGGGCCGAGATGTTCTCAGAATGTTAGAAAAGACCTCCTCTCTGGGCAGACGAACTCCTGCATGGGCTAAGGGTCACACAGAGGAAGGAACGAGAGCAAACTGAGGCCTTGGGGGAGAACAGGCTGCTGTGAAGATGACATGAGTCTTTCCTTCCTCCCACCTTCACAAACCAGCCCCCAAGCAGAGAACAGTCCCAAGGAGTAGAACCATGACTGGGTGGCTCCAGCTCTTCTGGTCAGAAGTAGAGCTTCTGATGGTTTAAGGGTAAAGAGTGGCAGGAGAACTATGAACAGAGGCCACTCAGTCACGTGGCTTTGCAAAGGTTGCTGATGAGGGATGACAAAGATCTCTAGCCTGAGGCTACGGTGAGAGGCAAAGCCTGGCATTTGGAACCTCCAGCGCCTGCCTGCTCCCTCCTTCTCCCAGAGAGGCCGGGTGCTGGCAGGTCAGCGTCTCGGGGTGTGACTCATGTCTCCCTGCCTGGGACGCCGGCAGCCGCCCCTACTCCCAGCCCGCCCTTGCAGGCCTGCTGGAAACAAGACTGCTCACTCCTTTTATTTATTCCCTGTTCCTCAACCACCCCTCCTCACCCCAACCCATGACTAATGTGCTCCCACCACCCCAGGGCATGCTGGGAGGGCATCACCACCACTACAATTATCTGGATCATTCAGTCCCTAAAAGTCTCTCCACTCCCCAGCATCAGTTATATTTTGAAATTATCCACATAACCCCAGTGATTCAGATGCTTGGCCTATGCAGTGAGAATGACTCTTCAATCACTGGTTTTCCTCTGGTTGTGAAGGTCAGCTCCAGTCTGGCCAGGAATTCCTACAGTTCCCCCATTTTACTGTGGGAGTAACTCAGAACCCCAAAATTGGTATAACGATTGTTTTCAGCTGTAGACATTTGAGATTCAACAGATGCAGAAAGAAAGCTTCTCGGAGCTTCCCCCTAACTGACCAAAAGCAGAATCTTCTGAGAAATCAGGACTATCATAAATTCCCTCTAGGGAGGGGTCCACTTCCAGGAAAGAGGCCAAGAGTAAGTTTACCATAATTTGCCAATCCACCAACTCTCTCTGGGGGAGTTTTATGGCCCTGAAGAAGATGTAAAGGCCACTCATAGCTGTATAGACAAATGTTATCACAAATTCTCTTATCTCCCACTTATTCTCCTAAAAAGTCATTTTTCTTTCTTAAAGAAACCCATTTGTTCTTCCCATAGGAGACTTTTTTCTCTCTCTTCCATTTCCTCTGCTAAATTAGGTATCAGTTCAGTTCAGATCAGTCGCTCAGTCATGTCCGACTCTTTGCGACCCCATGAATCGCAGCACGCCAGGCCTCCCTGTGCTGC
>NW_011494673.1:3072625-3109535 GCF_000754665.1 Bison bison bison | reverse complement strand
GCCCCCAATCCCTCCCAGCATTAGAGGCTTTTCCAATGAGTCAACTCTTCGCATGAGGTGGCCAAAGTACTGGAGTTTCAGCTTTAGCATCATTCCTTCCAAAGAAATCCCAGGGCTGATCTCCTTCAGAATGGACTGGTTGGATCTCCTTGCAGTCCAAGGGACTCTCAAGAGTCTTCTCCAACACCACAGTTCAAAGGCATCAATTCTTCGGCGCTCAGCTTTCTTCACAGTCCAACTCTCACATCCATACATGACCACAGGAAAAACCATAGCCTTGACTAGACGGACGTTTGTTGGCAAAGTATTGTCTCTGCTTTTGAATATGCTATCTCGGTTGGTCATAACTTTCCTTCCAAGGAGTAAGCGTCTTTTAATTTCATGGCTGTAGTCACCATCTGCAGTGATTTTGGAGCCCAGAAAAATAAAGTCTGACACTGATTCCACTGTTTCCCCATCTATTTGCCATGAAGTGATGAGACCAGATGCCATGATCTTCGTTTTCTGAATGTTGAGCTTTAAGCCAACTTTTTCACTCTCCTCTTTTACTTTCATCAAGAGGCTTTTGAGTTCCTCTTCACTTTCTGCCATAAGGGTGGTGTCATCTGCATATCTGAGGTTATTGATATTTCTTCCCGCAATCTTGATTCCAGCTTATGCTTCTTCCAGTCCAGCATTTCTCATGATGTATTCTGCATAGAAGTTAAATAAGCAGGGTGACAATATACAGCCTTGACGTACTCCTTTTCCTACTTGGAACCAGTCTGTTGTTCCATGTCCAGTTCTAACTGTTGCTTCCTGACCTGCATACAGATTTCTCAAGAGGCAGGTCAGGTGGTCTGGTATTCCCATCTCTTTCAGAATTTTCCACAGTTTATTGTGGTCCACACAAAGGCTTTGGCATAGTCAATAAAGCAGAAATAGATGTTTTTCTGGAACTCTCTTGCTTTTTCGATGATCCAGTGGATGTTGGCAATTTGATCTCTAGTTCCTCTGCCTTTTCTAAAACCAACTTGAACATCTGGAAGTTCATGGTTCACGTATTGCTGAAGCCTGGCTTGGAGAATTTTGAGCATTAGTTTACTAGTGTGTGAAATGAGTGCAATTGTGCGGTAGTTTGAGCATTCTTTGGCATTGCCTTTCTTTGGGATTGGAATGAAAACTGACCTTTTCCAGTCAAATTAGGTATATACAACCCCAATTCTAACCATCCTTTTGAGTTACTCAATACTGAGCATATGCACATGTTTGCATGATGCACATAAATGAACATTTTCTTCCTGTTCATACCTGTTGTCATTTGAATTCACAGACCCCAAGAACTGAACCTACAAGGGTGGAGGAAAAGTTTTTCCTTCACTACATCACCATTCTCTCCTATCTCAGAAATATGACCATTTTACAATTAATGGGATTTTAGAAATGAATTTGTCCAGTGATACACATAAGAAGCATCAGCATCTTTTAAAACACAGAGAGGTCCAGGCCATAGACATATTCACCATGAGGACTAGTGCTAGGTGAAAGTGCCCGTCCACAGGCCTCACTTCCTCTCCTGCACACAGAAGAGCCTAACTCCCTGGACAGACATTCAAGGCTCTCTGAGTCTGTCCAACACCCTCCAGCCAGTCACCGATGTCCCTGAGCTTTCCTTTCAGATTTTTGGTCAGACCATTACTCCAGCCTGACATGTCCTCACCATTCCTCATGTCCTCTCCTGTTGGAGGCATGTCCACTTTCCACCCAGGTTTCCAGCCCTTCCTCCACCAAATCTTCCCTGCGTGCACCCGGGGCAAGACACTCCTGACCAAGAGCTCGCACAGCACTGTGACATGGACCTTGGGATTTCACCAGCTGCAGATTTGTCTTTTTCATTTTGGAATCTCCAGGAGGGCAGGGCCTCTTGCCTGGGGTGCTGAATAAATGTGAGGCTGTGAGTTGACGCTGCACCAGCTTCGCCCCATGGACCACCCTTAGGGGAAGCACACTGCACCTTTGGATGTTTGTTTTGGGAACTTCCCCACCTGGGTTCCTTTATAGATTGAACTCTGACATTTTTCATTTGTGTAAACATTCACAACAAGACAAAGGCCAGCTTGCTCTCCAAACAGACAGTAGAGGAACAGGGAATAGGTAACACTAAGGGTTGGGGGAAGGGACCATCCTACAGCCTAGGATGACCAAGAGTATGCAGGTAGCATGTAAGAGGTGGTTAAAAAAAGAAAAAGGACTAATGGTGTCAGCAGACAGAATGGGAAACATCAAAGTCTTGATTTAAAAAAAACTCAGGGAGCAATTTGGAATCCAGGTCCTTCCTTTAGCCAGTTTCATCTGCAAGGACACAGTTGGCTGGAGACTGATGGAACTGCCAAGTTTGGACACCTGGGAGGGCGGATATTGGCCTTCAGGCTCCTGCCATCTCCTGCACGATCCAAAGGGCACCGCCGGCCCAGCGAGGCTGTCCAGCTGGGAGGACGGTCCTTGCCATCTGCCCACCCCCTAAGGGCACAGGTGGCAGAGGAGGGTTCAGTCCAGAGACCAGTTCTGCTGAGGTCTCTGTCCCCAGGAGAGTAGATGAGGAGGTGGCTGGGATCTTTAGCTGCTGCTGGCAACTTGGAGGTATGGGGCAGGCAGCTCCCCTTAGGGACCTACAATCCAAATGAAAGCAGCCATGACCAGGAGTTCGGGGCAGCCCCAGGAGAAGGATGGGGAGCAGCTGCGTGTTCACAACTACCTATCTTCCATACTCCTCACTCCTCACAGTCAGCACATCTTGTTGTTCTTTCGTTGCTAAGTTGTGTCCGACTCTTTTGCGACCCCATGGACTGTAGCCTACCAGGCTGCACCTAGGATTTCCCAAGCAAGAATATTGGAATGGGTTGTCATTTCTTTCTCCAGGTGATCTTCCTAACCCAGGGATTGAACCACATTTTGGTAGGTGGATTTTTTACCAGTGAGCCACCAAAACCCTACCTTTTGCCTCAATGTCAGGCCCCTTTCCTCCCCCTTGGATTCATCTCCCTGCCTTGTCCCACATGCTTATTTCCCCCTCACCCCTGGCACAGGGTTTCTTTCAGTTCTCTACGCAATCCTTTTTAGGGTTCAGTGACTTTGCTCTTATTATTCCCTTTATCAGCAGTACCCTTCCCCTGATATCTGGCAAACTCCTGTGCGTGCCTCAATACCCAGTTTAAATGTTACTTCTTTGGTGAAGCTCTTCCCAACTCCACTATGCACTCAGTCTTGCAGTGAGGTCCCTGAAGTGACTCAAGTGACTATTTCTTTAAATCCACTATGTACCAGCGTGTGAAGTACGTAAAGGTTGTTGATAAATACCAGTTGAATGCAGGAGTACATGCAAATTCTGCTTTCATCCTGCTATTCCCTGCTTCCTAACCTTCAGTGGTGCTGTCTTATCTGGAGACTAAATTCCTGGCAATTGAACTCATCACGCATTTCCTGTACACATCATGAAGTGATTAGTCCCATGTTTGGCATTGTAGAGAAATACAAAAATGCAAAAGAAAGTGTCTCCACCCTGAGTTCCAAAGAGTAAGACAACAGAGCCCAGATGAAAAAATGAGGAAGGCAGTGAGAGCTTCGGGGACCTTCCAGATGAAGTGAGCATCACATCCAGCAGGGATGGATCCAAGACCGTCCCCTGGGGCACCATGACACATGTGAGTCAGCCTTGAAGGAAGGGCAGGTCGATTTTAACAGTTAGACATGGGCTGAGGGCATGAGGGCCTGGGAAGGGGGCATTCCTGGTCCCAAAGGCAAAACTATCCAGGGAATGTTTGGGGCTGTTTGGCTGAAGCGAAGTCCAGGAGGGAACAGGGCATGCCCAGGGGTGACTCTCATCAGCAGGGTGGGCTCCCAAAGGACTCATTCAGCACTGGGTGCCTCCGGGGCTTCTGGGGGACAGGGTCTCACCAGCACTCTAGCTGTCAGAACCCAAGCAGGCAGAGAAGGAATGGAGCAAGGTGGGAATGTTTTAGAGTTTCCTCACTTCTCTGACATTTCCTAAATCCCATACCTAGTAGGAGATTGTCAGGGACCATCCCAATCCATCAGCCTCTTGCATGATAACCACAGAACCTCTCCACCCTCTCTCCTTCAGAAGATGGGGACCTGTGGATCTTCAACCTAGGACACACAGCTAACATCTTAGGCACCATCTACCTGAAAGGGGCTTCCCTGGTGACTCAGATGGTAAAGAATCTGCCTGCAATGCAGGAGAAACAGGTCCAATCCCTGAGTCAGGATCATCCCTTGGAGAAGGGAAAGGCAACTCACTCCAGTATTCTTGCCTGGAGAATTCCATGGACAGAGGAGCCTGATGGGCTACCATCCATGGGGTTGCAGAGAATCAGACACGACTGAGTGACTAACACTTTCACCTGAGAGGCAGCATGTGAAACACGGTGGGGATACCCAAGGATAGAGGACATGGACTTCTAGTAATTAACCACGTCCACAACCACAGAGCCAGGCCAAGCCAGGGAGTGGTATCAAGTGAAGACAGGAAGCAACAAATCTCAGCTTTTCCAGGGTACCATATACATCACTGTATGAACCAGGCAAGTGAAAGAGTGAGCTATTAATAAATATGCTACAATATAGGCACGAATAGGCCAACTCCAGGATAACCAGATGGTGGTCATCTGACCCACAAGAGTCTTAGGATTCTAGTATCTCTATCTCCAGACCTGTCCTCGGTCCTGAGCTCAAGACCCATAATTAGTTGCCTGCTGGTCATTTCCACCTGGACATCCCATAGCTACTCAACCACAATATACCCAAACTGAAGTCAGCAGCTCCCCTCCTCCTCTTCCCCTCACCACTGACTTTCCCCCTTCTGTGTTCCCATCTAAAGAAACAGCCCTGGTTTCTATGCATCTGTTCCAAACCAGACCTGGGGAGCCATCCCGTATTATTTGCTGCCTCAACAAACCCAGGCAGTCACCTCCAGAGCTACTGCTTATCCCTCCTCCTGTCCTCTCCCACCTGTCCTTGTCTTGGACCACTGTAGCAGCCCCCTAACTGGTCTTCTATTTCATCCTTCCATTTGTACTTCTCAAGTCCAGATCTGTCATGGCAGTGGAGTGATCTATAAAATACACAAAATTTCAGTGGCTCCCCTTACACCTTTTAAATACATCTATGTATGAATAGTTATGTATTGATTTATTTGGTTGCATCAGGTCTTTCTTGTGGTATGCCGGCTCCAGAGAACATGGGCTCAGTAGCTGTGGTGCATGGGTTTAGTTGCTCCGAGGCATGTGGGATCTTAGTTCCCTGACCAGGGACTGAACCCGTATCCCTTGCGTTGGCAGGCAAATTCTTATCCACCGGACCACCAGGGAAGTCCCTCCCGTTACACTTGGACCCTTTCGGGTGGTTGTTTAGTCACTAAGGCGTGACCAACTCTTTTGCGACCCTGTGGACTGTAGCCCTCCAGGCTCCACTGTCCATGGGATTTCCCAGGCAAGAATACTGGAATGGGTTACCATTTCCTCCTCCAGGGGATCTTCCTGACCCAAGGATTGAAGCCAAGTCTGTTGCATTGGCAGGTGGATTCTTTACCACTAAGACACCAGGGAAGCCTTTTGAGTGGTAGCTGAGAACTTTTGGGTCCTTCACCCCCACCCCCACCCCAGGGCTTGTGTGTTCAGCCTCACCTCCACTTGCCATCCCACTCCCTGTTGTCTAGCTCAGTAAAAGCTCTGTGCTGCCATCCTCCAAATATTTTTTCAAGCTGCTCTCTACCTGGGGTGGGTGGCATTCCGCCTCTGGTTCTCCTGTGCCACAGCTGAACTTCAGGTAGCACCCACTGCACAAGCCACCTTGCCCTTTAAGGACTGACTTTCCTGCCACTGCAGCCATTTGTTCGTTCACAGAAAACAGTGTTAGATGTTAAGGGGTTAGAAATACATATAACAACACAGAGATAAAGCAAATGTGGCAAAAATGCAATCAATCAAACCATCTAGGTGAAGGACTCGGGGTGTTGATTGTATCATTCTTACAACTTTTCTTTGGGCTTTAAATTTTTCAAAATAGAAAACTAGGCTAAAAAAAAAAAAAAAAGAATAGAATATGGGCCTGAATAGAATTTCATTCAAACATAAGTTTACTGTGACCCGATTTGAGGGAGACCAGTATCCACTGAAATTCAGGCATGAGGTTTGCTGTTAAAGTTCCACATTTATCAGTAAATTTGTTGTGTTTAAATTTGAACATATAATATTTAAATGGGGGTGGGGGGAAGATTAGAATAAAAAACAGTGAGGTGGACAAAAGAAAATAAAATTATCCACAATGTCAGTACCCAGAAATAACAATTTTAACTATTTCAGAATATGCCTTGGTGGTAATTTTTGTGTGTAGATGTACTTTTTAAAGTAATTTTTACTGGAGTATAGCTGCTTTACATTGTTATGCTAGATTCTGCTGTATAGCAAAGTGAATCAGTTATTCATATACATATTATGTGTAGATATATTTTTAGATACAAAGTGGGTTATGCTCCACAGTTTTGTAAGTTCTTATTTTTACTCTATAGCATATTACAAATGACTTTCATATTGATAAATACACTGGCATTTTAATAACTGTACTGCTTTCCATGGAATAGGTGCCCTATAATTTATGTAACCCCATAATCTTTTTCCTACACACATGAACAGAAGCCCCATCTTTCTGATTCCTACACCTCCCATGACTTTAACCCAAAGAGGGGGCCAAAGTCAATGCTGGCCCTTTGTTTAGGGAGGTGACACGTTGCTATTTGGGCTTCAAAAGGGAGAATGAATACTGACAGGTTAGAATTAACTGGGAAAAGCTCTTCATCGCAAATGCCATGAGCATTTTAATAAGCAGAGTTCAATCTTCCTGGCAGCTCTGCTCTGGGAGGCCAATCGAACTTCAGGCCACGCCTGGCAAGGTTGAGAGGAGCTAAAAATAGCCCTAGAACTAAGCCTCGAGACTTTTCTGAATTCACAGGCATACAGAAGGCATACACTGAATACACAGGCATACACTGCCCCAGAAGGACTTGCCATGCCAACATTTTCCATCTGCTGTTGTATGTTATGGTGCCTGAAATTCCTAAGGGTTACGGTTTTCTAAAAAGCTCCTGTCAGAAAGTAGGCAGCTGTCCTGGGAAGAGGATGGGGCGAGTCCCCATCAGGACCCAGAGGAGACAGCCAGGGCTTTGAAGTTAAACAGAATGAGGCTCGTGTTCCAGTTCCACCCATCACCAGCTGTGTGAACTTTGGTCCAGTCTTCAACCTCTCTGAGTCCTCATCCAGTAACAAGGGGATAAAAAGAGATAAAATACATCTACTTGTTGTGAAGATAAAATGGGATGATGCCTGGAACAGGGTTTAGGAAGTGAACAAATGCAGCTTATTGTTATTACTGAGGACTTGAATTTGTTTCTTCGATTGGCCAGGTGTGGTTTTGGGAGAGCTGAGTTTTCTCAGGGGGAGTAGTGAGCATGAGAGGAGCACAGCAGAGTCCCCACGCGTGATACACCATACAGGAGACATGGCTGCATGTCCAGGGTCACCTGAGACTTCAGGCAGGCCAGACATGTGCTAGAATGGCGCAGGGACCTTCACTCAATGCCATACCCTCATCATTCACAAATTTACCATTCAGAATATCGAGTATCCTCCAGTTGATCCTGAAGGTTTGTGACCTGCGATAATTTCTGTTTGACTAAAAATCCAATCACATGGACTCAGTGAGCAAGCGTGTCTAGTAGATTTCCCAGGAGCGGCCCCTCACAAGGCTCTGTAGCAGACATGACCCCAGCTCCTGACCCCAGGCCTGACCTCTGCCTGAGGTCCCCGTGGACTCATCACACAGGACCCCTGGCCCTGATTGTGATTGCATCCCATCCAGGGTTCCAGCAGTAGAGAAATGAAGGGACAGATGGCGGAGGATGACTGCTGGGTCAGATTGGCAACATTGACAGACAGGGCACAGATAGTGAAACTGATCTTTAAATGGGTGCTCTGGACGGCACTGGCCTTCACCTCTGTCTTAGTTCCTAGGGCTGCTGTATTATAGCAGCACACGCTGGGTGGCAGAGAACAACCGAGATGCATTGTTTCCCAGTTGTGGAGGCCAGAAGTCAGAGAGAGCTGGAGACTGGGCCCCACTCTTTCTGAAACCTGTTGGGGAGAATCTTCCTTCCTCTTCTAGCTTCACCAGCAGCCCTTGACTTTCCTTGGCTTAGAGACACCTCATTCCACTCTCTGCCTCCCTTGTCGCATGACTGTCATCTTGCCTGAGTAACTCTGTCCTCTTCTTACCAGGACACCAGTCACATTGGATCGGGGCCCCCCACCCCAGTTTGACCTCATCTGAACTGATTGCATCGGTAACAAACCCTATTGCCAAATAAGATTAATTTCTAAACCAAAAAAAGAAAGAAGGATCACTTTCTGAGGTACTGGCGGTTAGGCCTTTAACATATCATTTTAGTGGGGTATACAGCTGAACCTATAATACCCATAAACTCATCTTGAGATGAACATTCTCTCCTCAGTGCCCAAACTCAGCTCAGAGCAACATCAAACATCCTCTCCACAGCCAGAAGAGCCCTTAGGACAGACCCTGGGGACCCCTGGCCCATGCCCTGCAGCCTGGCAGAGGCACATCAGAGAGGAGGGAGGCAGGCACCTCGCCCCCCTTTCTCAGTGACTGTCATCACTCAAGTCCTCCTCACGCCCTGTAGAGTACCCCGGGAGCTGGGAGCCCCAGAGTCCCGGGCTCTGACTCCTGGAAACTTCCAACCCCTGTAAAACAGGGAGTGAAGAGACAGAACAGAGAGAAGCACCCACCCGCCGCCTTCTCCTGTACTCAGATCATTACAGCCCAGGCAGGTTATGTGGCCAGAGGAATGGCATGAAGGGGACTGAGCCCCTACTTCCTGCCCCTGAGACAGCTGGCCACCCCTGGTGGCCCGCCAGTGCAAGAGGCCAACAGGGACTTCCTGATCCAATCACTCAAGTACATTAGAAAGGGGAAAGTGATGACAAAGCTCTTTGCACTTTTCTTAATACATTTTAAAATCCTTAACAAAACAAACCTCAGGGCCTGAATAAATTGGCTCCCAGACGCTGGCCAAGGAACAAACTGCTTGGAAAGAATGGGGAGTTGGAGAGGGGATGGTTCAGGAAGCAGGGTGAACGAATAGCCTGTCCCCACACCCAGAGTCAGGGAGCTTCCTAATGAGATGCCTCTGCAACCTGTATGGAACCCGGAGCCCCAGAGCCCCCAGGCAGGCAGGGAGGGGCTCCCTTGGTTCCCTTCCCCAGCAGTACCAGGACAGTGGCTATGGGCAAATCTCCCCCACCCTCAACAACCCCTAAGACAAAGCAGGACAAGCACCTAAGCCTGGACCTCCCCCAATCTCACCTGCCCAGAGAGAGGCTGGCCCTGAAATCCCTCCCTATGAGGTGGGTCAGCTCTGAGGCCAAAGGGCAGCCACAGACACAGCCTGTTAGAGCAGAGCTGAAGGAGGCCTTTGCCAATTCTCTCCCGTTGGCAGTCTGCTCTGCAGCAACTGACATCTGAGGGGTCAGGTGGGAAATTGCCCTCCTGGTGACAATGACCTCTCAAGGCTTTTCCCCCTCGTTCATCTCCCCAAATCATGGGGATGAGTTTTCATTCTCTGAGGGCACTGTCCTCCATGACTGCCCCCAGCAGTGGTCAGGCTTTGTCTGGTTTTGGGCCTCCCGCCTCAGCCCCTGGTCCGCCCACTGGACACCAAGTGGGGCTTGATGGGGCTTGATGTGGACTCCGCAGCTCAGGGAGGAGGCAGGGCTGGAGACAAATGCCGGTGTGGTGGGGGCGGGGGAGCGTTTGCAGACCAAGAGGTTTCTGTCTAAGGCTTGGCCTTAGACAGGAGCAGGGACAGGTCCTCCACTGTGACAGGAGCGAGAGGCAGGTGGGCACTGGGGACTGGGGAGAGGTCAGTGAAGGAGTTCCCGTTAAAGGTTTGTTTTCTCCAGGAAGGATGAGATGGACAAAGAACACGGCAAGGGTGCAGGCAGACAGGGCTCCCATAGGAAGCCGAGTGACAAAGGCCTGCTGGTGTCTGGTGTTGTGTGAAGTTTGGGGTCATGAACAGAAAGAGGCCGCACAGTCAGCCCAGATGCAAGCTCTCCTGCAGCCGCAGAGTGGGAATGAGCTTGGGTTTAACAGAAGGGGAGGGAAGGCAAGGAAGTTAAGGGTATTTGGTAAGTTGGACGGTGGACTCTAAGCCAGATAAGAGAGGGTGGGGGAAATGGCAGGATGAGCATGATGCCACTCTGTGCCCTAGGCCAACTGACCTTAGACAAATGGCTTGCTGGGCCTCAGTTTCCTCATCTGTACAATGGGGATAAGACCCATCCTGCTTAATTATTGTGAGACCAACACGAGAGAGGGTTTCCCAGGTGGCACTAGTGGTAAAGAACCCGCATGCCAACGCAGGAGACATAAGAAATGCGGTTTCTATCCCTGGGTTGGGAAGACCGCTGGAATAGGAAATGGCAACCGACTCCAGTATTCTTGCCTGGAAAATCCCATGGACAGAGGAGCCTGGTGGGCTACAGTCCATGGGGTTGTAAAGAGTTGGACACGACTGACGTGACTTAGCACACATCCAACATGAGAGAACAAACTCAGTATCTAACATTGCCTGCTTTTCAGCACTCACTTCATAACTGCTAACTCTGGGCCTTTGATATCCTCCAGGGCCCACCTGCTTTGTTCTGGTAAAGATTCCAAGGATAGGTCTGGAGCTCATTCACAGGGGAGGGTAAATTACTAAGGCACTGTGACCCTCCCCTGGGCATCTGCAGTTGAGCTGCAGCACAAGGATCAGATTACAATCTTTTTTTTTAAAAAAAAGGAGGTGGTGGGGAGGGGAGGCATCCTTCCCAGCACCTGAAATCACACTTACTCAAGGCTCTCTCCAGTGTCTGGACCCCTCGGATCCCCTCCCCCAAAGGCCTTTGACCTTGAGGAGCCTCTAGTCTCATAAAAGTGCCTCTTTTTACACGCAGCTGAGCAAACCAGCTGAGCTTCAAGTGGCTGTGCTTGGAGCTTTCAAATGAGCCTCGAGCCCCCCATTTGGATCGGAGTGTAGCTCCTCCCCAGACTTGCTTCTTTTATCTGAAAGTTGAAGATCATCCCCGAGACATGTCATGGCCCAGATCTCAGGGTTCTCCAAGGTCAGCCTGACTCCAATACAGAGAAAGTGAGGAACTGCTGGGACGCCAGGGAGATTTCATGCCCCTAAAAACCCTCTCTGAGCTGCTAGTCAGGAATTGAGCATCCCTCACCCTGGGCCAACACCTTCCACTCTGCCTCGGGAGACCAGACACCTGAAGGAGGAGAGCCACACAGCTGCCACTTGCACCAGCAATGAAGTGACCGGCAGCAGGACTTTCCTGAGCGCTTGTGCTGGTAGGTGGAAGCTCTGGGCAGCTGCAATGGGAGCGTGGTCAGATCACACCAGCCACAGATTCTAGTTCACCAATCACACTCAACACAGCGTGAGGCTGGCATTTCATCCCAACTCTTGCTTTTCCCTGAGGTCTTCATTAATTCTGCAAGTTAACTTTCTGTGTTCTGTGTCAGTGGTCAGTTACAGGAGGAATCCATTCCCGTCACCAGATCCACAGTCCGTCCCCTCCCTCCACAGCACTGCTCTGAGAGGCTGTGTGTTTGAGAGGTTCAAAGCATGCATCGAGGGAGTCAGGCCTTGCAACATCTGTCTCCAGGGCAACCCAGGAGTCAGTAGGAATCACTCAACTCTGTTGTATCTTCCAGATCCTGCGGAGATCTTGTGCCACGTCCTGAGACAGGGGACCTGGAACCTTGTGCTAAGTCAGCGCCAGTTATGACCGTTGATATTAGGACAGAATGTTCTGGAACTCCCTGAGCTCTTTCCCACACATCTCATCTGTCCTCCCCTCTCGCCTGTGAGGAAGGGCAGGCAGGCTTAGACAGGAAGCAGGCTCAGAGAGGCTACAGGATTTGTCCAAGATACACAGTTATTGGGGGGTGAGCTGGGGTTAATTTCCAAGTCCTCCGTCTCCAGATCCAGGGCCGTTCCCATTGCTGAAGGAACAGTACTGGTAGCAAAACCTAAAGCAGGTCTGCTCCCTACTACGCCATCCACCAAAGAGGAAGAGGAAAGAGAGAGGTCAGGGCCGAACGCCATCCTGGAACCCAAGGGAAGTACATGCAGGCTAAGTTGCTTCAGTCATGTCCAACTCTTTGGGACCTCGTGGACTGTAGCCCACCACATTCCTCTGTCCATGGGATTCTCCAGGCAAGAATACTGGAGTGGGCTGCCATGCCCTCTTCCAGGGGATCTTCCTGACCCAGGCATCGAACCTACCTCTCTTGTGTCTCCTTCATTGGCAGGCAGGTTCTTTACCATTAGTGCCTCCTGGAAAGCCCCACCCAGGGAAGAGCCTGCTGTATTTCCCCAGTGTGATCGTTCTTTTCCTTCCGTGTTGTCCAGACACGTGTTTGGGGATCTTCCAATGGCTTTCTCCTGTGGTTGGGGATAGCACCTTACTTCTCCAAGGAGACGGAGACCTGAGATTTGATGAGTTATCTTCCCAGAGAAGGCACTTTGTGTACTGAAACTTTTTCTCCATTAAAGACTCTAACATGGATCAGAATGAGTGAGTTTTGATTTAGAAAAGTAGACGGAATCTAGATGCAGGCCTGGGACCTTAGAGAGCTGCGAGCTCCTGGTCTCCAGAGACACGACTGAATGTTTACCTAAGGTCATGTGAGTGCTACTGCAGTGCCAAAGGTCCCCCTGGAAGGGGGTGCAGTGTGGGGCTTGCCTGGTGAACTGCCCAGCATGAGTGGTGCTGCTGACCCCTAAGTGTTCCTACCAACATTGGTATCTTTTCAGACCCATCGAGTCAGTTACATTGAAGAAACTGAGGCAGCTTGGTAGGTTCTTCTCTCTGTGATGTCAGAACTGGAGCCAGGCTGACTCCTTCAAAGACTGCCTTGCAAAGCGAAGGATGTCTGCTCCATCCAGGAACAGCATCTCACACTCTCTTGGCTTCCCTGGGACCTCTCACTGAATCCTCCTATTTTATTCTGAGCCTTCTTAGAGCTACACTGTGGTGGTGAGAAGGGTCTAAGTGCCTATGAAGTTTGGGCAGTAAGAAAAAAACTTACAGGTTTGATGCAGCACAAAAAATGTCCTTAGCATGGAGAAGTCTACTCTATGACACCATCCTAACATTTCCTATTAATCTATTAAGCAGTCTTCCTGGCATCAGCAGGCGAGGAGTATGTTCTGCAGCTATTTCATGCCCACCTTCCATGAACATGTTTGCTCATCCTTAAAGCAAAGATCTTTCTCATTGTTTTCTCATAGAAGCCAGTTCACCATAATCAAAACACCGCAATCTTAGCGGCCCAATTAAGATCTTTACATATATCTTGGTAATAAAAAGATGCTCAACATTGCTAATTATTAGAGAACTTCAAATCAAAACTATGGTAAGGTACCACGCCATTCCTGTCAGAATGGCCATCATTAAAAAGCCTACAAATAATAAATCCTGGGGAGCGGATGGAGGAAAGGAAGCCCTCCTACACTGCTGGTGGGAATGTAAACTGGTGCAGCCACTATGGAGAACAGTATGGAGGTTTCTTTAAAAACTGAAAGTAGAGTTGCCATATGATCCAGCAACCCCACTCCTGGGCATATACCCAGACAAAACCATAATGCAAAAGATTCATGCACCCCTGTGGCTTAGCAGCACTGTTTACCATAGCCAAGACATGGCAACAACCTAAATGTCCAATGACAGATGAATGGATAAAGAAGATTTGATATATATATACAATGGAATATGACTCAGCCATAAAAAAGATTGAAATAATGCCATTTGCAGGAATATAGATGTACCTAAAGATTATCATACCAAGTGAAGTCAGAAAAAGAAAAATACCATATATCTCTTGCATACACAATCTAAAATATAACACAAATGAACTTATTTATGAAACAGAAGCAAAGTCATTATAGAAAACAAACTTATTATTATAAAAGGAAAGGGGAAGGGATTAGGAGCTTGAGATTGGCAAATACAAACCAGCATATATAAAATAGGTGAAACCGGTCATGCTGTGTAGTACAGGGAACTAACATATTGAGTATAAGATAGTCAATATCTTATACTAAACCATAATGAAAACAAATATGGAGAAGATATGTGTGTGTGTGTGTATATACATATATATATAACTGAATCACTCTGCTGTACATCAGAAACTAACAACATTGCAAATCAACTATACTTCAAAGAAAAAAAAACAAATATAAATATATTTTGGTAGCTATTCTCAAAACCTTATTCAAAGAACATGTTCAGTGGATAAAGGCTTCTTCATTTTGCACACATACAGGACCATGTGTAAAAGCACACTAGTTAATTTCCAGCCTCTGTTAGATCAAAACAAGTCATAGATGAATAACAGTATGATTTAAGGAAGGGCCATTGGTCCGTCCCTTGAGTGGTCAGAGACCAAAAGGATTTGAGAGATGGACATGTCAGGTCAGGCCAACTGTTGGTTATAAATGAGCGTCTAGCTGATCTTGGGTTCACATTTTTTGGTCACTTAATGTTTCCTGAAAGACTGAGATGCCTGTGACTGCACGAGACAAGGAACAGGAATATGATTCACCCTGACTTCTGAGTTATCAGTATTTTGTCTTATTGTCCTGGAACAGACACTGTTGATGTTCTTCCCAGAACTAGACATCCCCTTGAGCATTGCTGTGCACCCCCTCCCCAACTTCCATGCGTCCACACCTACGTTAAGAAGACAGCCCTTAGGTTACTACTATTCTTGGCTGAAAGCGCCTGGGAGCTTGTATCCGCAGGGGTTAGCCCACAGCCAAGGACAGGCTCGTGCAGAAACAGGGCAGACTGGAGTTTCCCAGAATGGCCACATCAGTGTTCTACATGTTCTTCCAGAACACTGTTGCTGCCCCACCAAGAGCTGGCGAAATCGAGTGGGCCTTTGTGACTACCTCAGCACAGAATGTGGTGAAAGTGATACTGTATGATTCATGAGGCTAGGCTAGGAAAGGCAATACTGCTTCCATCTGCCTCTCCCGCTCTAGACACGTGGTCCTGGAACTCAGCCACCATGTTGCGCGCAAGCCCAGGCCATGTGGGGACGGTATGGATGGATCTGTTGGTCTCTGCCTGCTAACTGCAGCTGGGATGAATCCCCAGACATGTGGGTGAGTAAGCCTTCAGAGGAGGCCAGGCCACAGCCTTCCAGCTGCTTTAGCTCAACGGAAAGAAAAAGAGATGAGCTATTCCCATCAAGTCCTGCCCCAAACTGAAGACGTATGAGAGAAGTGAGTGTTGTCATTGTCTTAAGCTACCACTCTTGGGGATGGTTTCCTGTGCAGCAAGAAATACTTCATACAGACTGAGGGGCCTGGAGGCAAGATGCTACCATAATAAAGCTGCCAGGGACTTCTCTGGCAGTCCAGTGGTTAAGACTTCGTCTTCTAATGCAGGGGGTGCAGGTTCTATTGCTGGTCGGAGAGCTTAGATCCCTCATACCTCCCAGCCAAAAACATAAACAACAGAAGCAATATTGTAACAAATTCAATAATGACTTTTAAAATGGTCCATATGTTTTAAAAAGACCTTAAAAAAAAAATAAAGCCTCCAAATGCGTCTTTGGGACTGGGTGCTGGCGACTAAATGGACCTTGAAGAAATGACCGCTAAAAACCTAAAGGGCTTCAGAGGAACTGTCTGGACAAGATGGGTGGCTGTGGATCCACAACAATATTCCACTTGCCCTTCTAGAATCATGCCACTCCCCAGGAAGAAAAGTGAAAGTGTTAGTAGCTCAGTCGTGTCCAACTCTTTGTGACCCCATAGACTGTAGCGAACCAGGTTCTTCTGTCTATGGAATTCTCCAGGCAAGAATACTGGAGTGGGTTACCATTTCCTTCTCCAGGATTCTTCCTCACCCAGGGATGGAACCTGGATTTCTTGCCGGATTTCTTGCATTGCAGGTGATTCTTTACCATCTGAGCCATCAGGGAATCCACACCCCCACCCCACCCCCCGCCCAAGAAAAAGTGGAGCTTTATTTTCTCTTCCCTTTGAAGTTGGGCAGGCTGCAATTTTGCCTAAATGAAAGAGCAAAATTATTACTGTCACTGTGTTAAGCCACCATGGGGGATGGACAGGGAAAGATGGAGTCATGGGGCTAATCTATCAATTACTCTAGACAAACACTTTAAAAACCAAATATACATTGGTTATTCCTAAATTTAATAAGAAAAAACCCAGCAATACCATGATTTTTATTACTTTTTCATGTTCCTACCTAATTCTAAGCCTTCTCTGGGTAAAAAAACCTCCAACTCACTAAAGGAGCAATAACTTTATCATTTGAAGGGGATCAGGGTCACCATTCCAGGCAACTAGGTGTGACTTTCTTGCCAGGCTAGAGTCACCCACAGACCACATTTTTGGTTGGGGTGAGATCTGCAGCAATAGACTCATGAGATTTTTCTCATGACAGTAGGGACAACTGTAGCCCCGCTATATTGTAACTCGGCTTAAACTTTGCAGTTTAAGACCACCCTCCAAACAGGGTGGTCTCACAGCCTGTGCCCTGCATGACACCTTCCCTAATTATCAAGTGTGGTTTCAGTTTGCAAACCTCACTCACCCCCCACTCTTACCCCCATTCCTTCCACACTCCATTAGAACTTGTCTATTGACTGCTTAATGCTGTTCTAAATTCTTTTTGTGCTCTTCCAATCTGGCAGGGCCACGCCTCTTGAATATATTTAAATCCAATTGGATTCTGAGCATCTCTCCTGTCTTTGTCTGGCTCCTTTTGAGGCCATTAGAGTGACAGACAGAATGAACAAAGATGACCCTTGCAGCATCATTTATAACAGCCTAACAATTGGAAACAAGTGGAATGCCCAATAAAGAAGCTGTTGAGTCTTCAGTTGGGTCACATTTGGGGTAAGACAGCAAGAGGGGAAACTGCCAGCAGCCCATCCAGGCCTAGGAAAGCCTCTAGAACAGGCTGGAGCACTGGAGACCTTGGCCACACACAGCACTTGGGATCTATAAACCACATACCTCCTTAAACCCAAAGCAGTGCTGACTGCACAAAGCAAAGTTGTACAGCTGCCAGAGGGTGGAGACAGCCTGTGTCTGCTCACTGCACACATGCTTCCAGGTACACACAGGCACAGAGCACATAGGCGAGGACCTACCTCACATCCGCACCCAGAGCCCGAGATGCAGAAACCTAACGACTACAATAGGTCTGCGACCTGTGTCTCCCTTGCAGGAAAAGGCCAAATGTACTCATTCAAACCAAAATTCGGAGGTGGCTCTGGAACATCTATGTAGGAAGGGCTTAGGGAGGACAATCTGGTTGAAGAGGAAGCTGGCGGATTTGGGTGGAAGCCAGGTCAGCATATCAAGTATGGTGTTTGTAACTGGAGATTACAGCTCACCACTCTCACAGTCAGCCCTTGGCACTGTCTCTATTAGAGACAAGCAGCAGTAAAAGAGTCTGTTGGAGACTGCCTCTATTAGCGATCCTATTCCCCTCTCCGCCCCCAAACCCAAGACCCTCCAGTGTGGGATTCAGGTGCCAGAGGTAGGGACAGGAAATTGGACTTGATGAGGGAGTTCCCTGGAGAGCAGAAAATCCCTTTTAACAATATGTTATCTGGCTTAGTGAGCAGGTAGGGTGGGAAGAATGGCTGGGACTTGCTTTCCGGGTAGGAAAGCTGAAAAGTGAAGATCACGCTTGCGCAGGCAGAGCTCTCCAGAAGGCCCCAGGGTTTACCGCTTGCTCCTCCAAGTGCTGAGTCAGCAGAGGACCTTGGCAGTCATTTAATTCTGTATCCAGCCATGTCTGTACCAGTATCAGCCCCTGACTCGGAATTAACTGGCCTTCACATCTATCTCTGATGCTTGTCTTGTGCATGTTGAAGAATCACAAAGGAGGAGGAGAAAATTCAAGCTGTTGGGGAGTGCTGCATAGGCAGGAAACACACCAGTCCAGGGCAGACAGCCCTGGAGAGGGCACCAGCCCAACCCCGCTGGGCAGGACGTGGGGGGAGGTACTCAGGCTTAGTGCTGATGGCTTGACCTGCAGAAGGCTGAGAGGAGACCACAGCTGAGTGGTGGAGGCACCCCCCAACCCTGCCTGCTGGGCCCTTTGTGTCAGAGGAGGTCAGACACTCTGCCAGCTGCAGGTAATTCAACCAGCACGAGTGTGCCCAGGCTGCCCAGCTCTGTTTCAGATGTTGTGTGTTTGGGGTGGGAGTAGGGTCTGGGAGAAAAGCAAGAAGGGGGGCTTCCTGAATTAGAGGAAATGCAAGACTGTGGGCCAGACTCCAAGCGTGAGGGCCAGACTCCAAGCGTGAGGGCAGGCAGAGAGGTGCCTCTTTTTGGCCACAGCCCAGGAATCAGAAAACCTGGGCTCCAGACTATGTATCACCATTCAGGGCTCATACTATTTTGATACAACCATTTGACACATGATTTTAAACTATAACATAGATGATATGTCTCAAATGGCAGTATTAAATGAAAGGGCCCAGGGACAAGAAGCTAGTTATAAAAGGCCAAAAATCGTATGATTCCACTTTTACATAGTGTTCAGAAAATAGGTGGTTCAGATGGTAATGAATCTGCCTGCAGTGTGGGTTCAATCCCTGGGTTGGGAAGATGCCCCAGAGAAGGAAATGGCAACCCACTCCAGTAGTCATGCCTGGAGAATTCCATTGACAAAGGAGCCTGGCAGGAGTCGGACACAACAGTGCAACTAATACTTTCATTTTTTCACTTTCAGAATAGGCAACAGAAAGCAGATTAGTGGCTACGAGGAGCTGAGGGCAGCAGGTAAGAGAGAGAGACTTCTCAGTGAGTACAGGGTTTCCTTTGGGGTGATGAAATAAGTTGGAACTGAAGAGTAATGTTGGCTGTACAACTTTGGGAGTGTACTTAATGCCACTGAATTGCCCACTGTAAAATGGTTAAAATAGTACATTTTTTGGTTATGTGTACTTTATCACAATTTGTTTTTTAATGGAAGGTCCCATTGATTTCCTGCATGACCTTGCAGGCAAAAAGCTCTTGGCCTTCAATCCCTTTCCTCTGTAACATGAGGCTGTTGGGCCCGCCTGTGTCCAGGGCTGTAGGAGTTTGTGTGGGAGTGGAAAGGACACAGGCCAGGACTCCAATCTCACCCACAAGCCTCACCTGCGGTGTGACCTGGGCCAGTCACTCAGGCTCTCTGAATCTCCCCCCATGTCATCTTCTATAACCAGGACTGTTGGAAGTCCAGACTTTTGATGTGTGTTAGAAACAATTTTTTATAAGAAAACAAATATTTATAAACAAAGGAAAGAATGTAAAATTGTGTGTGACGTGTGTGTGGTGCCTGGCATAGATACAAGGGCTCCTCCTTCATTAAAAGGAAGCTCTTATTATTAGCTAATAATTATTTTAAATAAAACAAATGAAGGTGAAAGAAAGTTGTAAAGTAAAACTCCTAATTAAACCTGGAACTGTTAGTAGCATCTCATAGAAAAATGGGATTGGAATCAACTCATTTGGGATTTGAAAGGTGAGATTCGGACAGGTGTGCGTGGGAAAAGGGCAGGACAGGACGCCCATGAGTAAAGGCTTAGAGGTGGAAGCATGCTGAGGCCAATGAGAAGATTAGTTTGGCTGGAACAGACTATTTGGGATACATGGAGAAAGACCAGATTCTGGGCTTCTTTGAACATCAGGTCAAGGAGTTTGGACCTTATTCTGAGGGCACTGGGGAGTCATGGATAGTTCTTGAGCAGCTGAGCAACATGATGGCTATGGTGACATAAGAGGATGTATCTAGCCCATTCCATGCAGAAATGATGTGGAGCTGAGAGTCTAAAGGCCAGGAGACCAGCCTGGCAACCATTGCTTTAACCTGTTATGAGGTTAAAGGATGGGGCATGAGTGTGGGAACTGACCAATCTAAGAAATACCCAGGGGAAGGACCTAGAGAAGTTTTTCTGGACTCCTGACTCACCTGACATCACTATGTCTTGGCTGCTGGCGTTAATAGCACCAGTCTGGCTATTTCTCATCTGTGGGTGTTTTCCTTGAAAAACTTAGAACGTGGTGTCCAGGAAAATGATTCAAGGGGCACACATAGATCTGAGATGATGAGCCCAGGTCAGAAATGATAAGCACAAAGCTGAGTGTGAGGAAGGAGCTGGCCTTCTGCAAAAGAGGCTCAATCCTGCTACTGTGGGTTTGGGTGCCAGGCCTGGATTGGGCACAAATTTCCAAGGCACTTGGGCTAGGCTCGCAGGTCTGCAGGATGGCATCCAGAAGGGCTTGTCAATCCCCAAGTGGCAGCTACAGGGCACCCTCTGGCAGGGAAAGTCGGCATTTATACCACTTATTCATAATCACCTCTATTCCCAGCAAGTGGTGCCACATCTATTGCTACAGATCTGGAGCTCACCTAGTAGATGACCATCCTACGTTAAGATATGTGGGAGCACAGTTACCCTGCAGAGACCTGAACACTGAAAACTGCAAAACACTGCTGAGAGCAATCACAGATATGAACAAATGGAGGGATATATAGTACTCTGGTCACGGCTCATAAGGCTCAGTATTGTTAAGACACCAATTCTCCCCAAATTGTTCCCTAGAGTCAATGAACCCCCAATCAAAATCCTAAAAGGCTCTTTTGTAGAATCAACAAACTGATTCCAAAATTTACATGGAATAGCCAAAAGGACTTCGAGAAAGAATAAAGCTGGAGGAAAATAAAGATAGACAAATAGATCAATGACACAGAATAGAAAGTCCAGAAACAGATCCAAGTAAAAGGACAAGTGATTTTCAGCAAAGATGCAAAGGTAATGCAGAGGAGAAAGGAACCTTTTAAACCTACCACATTGAACCAACTGGAGGGCCAAATGCAAAAAATGAACTTCCTATGCCTCACCATATACAGAAACTAACTCAAAATGAATCATAGCCTTAAAGGTAAAGCCTACAACTGTAAAATTTGTAAAAGAAAACAGGAGAAAAATCTTGGCGGCCTTGGGTTAGGCCAAGTTTTCTTGTATTATCAAAAGTATGAACCGAGAAAGAAACTCATGCATCAGACTTCATCCAAATTAAGAATTTCTATTTGAAAGATACAGTTAAGAGAATGAAAAGATAAGCCACAAGTTTGGAGGAAATATTTGCAAATCATAAATCTGATAAAGGACTTGTATCTAGTATATAAATAATAAACTCTCAAAATTCAATAATAATAATATAAGCAACACATTTTTTAAAAATTGGCAAAAGATTTAACAGAGACTTCTCCAAAGAAGACACAGATGGCAAATACATGAAAAGATGCTCAACACTAGTCATTTTGAAATGCAAATCAAAATCACAATGAGATATCACTACACATTATTAGAATGGCTAAAATTAAAAGACTGATTCTGCCAAATGTTGGAAAAGACGTGGAGTAACTGGAACTCTCATATACTGCTGGTGGGAGTGTAAAGTGATACAATCAACTTAGAAAATAGTTATTTTCTTATAAGTTAAATATTCTACTCATAGATATTTACTCTGGGGAAGCCAAAGCATATGTCCATTCAAAGATAAATACACAAATCTTCATAGCAGCTTATTCACAATAGCTCCAATCTGTAAACACCCCAAATAGATATTTGGGGAATAGAAAAACAAATTGTTTTATATTCATACAATGGACTAATACTCTGTGATATAAAGGAATGAATTATTAATACAAGCAACAATATAGGTAAACCTCAAAATAATTATGTCAAGTGAAAGAAGCACACTAAAAATAACACAAATTCTAGAAAATGTAACTAATCTGTAGTTTGATCAGTGGTTGCCTGTGAGTAAGTAGGTAGAGAGAGAGACAGGTAGGAGGGAGAAATTAAAAAGGGGCACAAGGAAACTTTGGGGAATGATGCTCACTGTCTTGTGTTGATAGTTTCATAGATAGATACACATTAGACCTCATGAAATTATACCTTTCATGCATGTGCAGTTCAATGTTTGTAAGTTATATTTCAATAAACCTTTTTGGAGAAAAAACAAACCTTTAAGTTCTTTGCATCCCATTTAAAGCAAAAGCCAAAGCCCTTACAGCAGTAAAGCTACATAGCTGGCTGACTTCTATTCATAGTGTTATCTCCCCAGCTCCCAGAAGAGTGCTTGGAGCAGTGAAAGAGTTAAATAAGTATTTGTTGAATGACTGCCTAGGGCCCCAGTTAATCAATTAGTCGTTTGGCAATTATGGTTAAGAACAAGGTGAGAAAAAAAAAAAAAAGAACAAGGTGGATTTCCTTGAATGATTAAACATGCAGGTACCACGTGACCTCGCAATTCCATTTCTAAGTACAGTCTCAAGAGAAATGTAAATATCTGTTCTTAATAAAAAGGTAGAAACAACCCAAATGTCCAACTGATGAATTAGTAAATAATAGATAATATATCCATACAATGGAATGTTATTTGGCCATAAAAAGGAACCACATACCACAACATAGATGAGCCTTGAAAACATACTATGAAGCCAGTCACATATTATATGATTCCAGTTACATGAAATGTCCAGATTGGGCAAGTCTATAGAGACAGGAAGAAGAGTTGCTGCTTGGGGTGCTGACATGGTGATGTGAGGGGAGCGATAGCTAAGGGATACAGGGTTTCTTTTGAGGGTGTTGAAAATGTTCTAAAATTGTGGTGATAGCTGTATATATCTGTGGATAAACTAAAACCATTGAATTATACACATAAATGGATGAGCTGTATGGTGTGTAGATTATATCTCAATAAAGCTGTTTAAAAATAAAGAGCATGGGGAGTTCCCTGGTGGTCCAGTGGTTAAGACTCTGAGCTTCCACTGCAGGGGGCCCAGGTTCAATCCCTGGACAGGGAACTGAGATCCTGTATACTGTGAGGTGTGGCCAAAAAATAAATAAAGTAGTTTAAAAAATAAAAATAAAGAGCATGGTGGTGGGTCAGGGGAAGGCACAGCTCTTGCTAAGATTTTGAGTGGAGAACAGTAATCCCTTGTTACAGTCCATTCACGGGGTCTCCAGCTCACATGCCCTCTCCTGGCACTGCCACCCACAGTTAATGAATCAATCAAGAGTAATTCCATTTTTGAACAATGCGTGCCTGCTGCGGGGGAGAGCACTTCACTTGTCCTGCCTGGAGAGATGCAGATGGTTTGAAAGATGGGAGCCTGAGAATACCTCCCAGGGCATGAGGAAGCCATGTGGCACAAAATTCTCAAGGGGTGCAGTCCCATCAAATGCCCACTGAGAATGGACATGGTCCAATGTGTCCAGCAGAGAAGGGGTTAAGGGCTCAGAGAGGACTCTGGGTTTGCTGAGGTCACCCTGAGGGTGAGCTCTGACTGGAGGAAAGGCCCTTTCTCTCGGGACAAGCAAATGAGAGCAGGTGGCTGACAGCCCCACAGCCCACCACTGGGGTTCTTACAGCTGCCTTGAGCTGCCTGAGCCACATGGCATCCCCCAGTTGCCTCACAATGATAATACCTTCTATTTATACCAAACACCTCTCCTCCCAGGAGAGTGCTGTGTTTTCCCAACATCGATTCAGTAAGCCAGCCAGACAGAATTGAATTAAAATTCACAGCAACCACTCACATCAAGCCTCCCCCCTTGCTCCTGCCCGTTCCCTCCTTCAGACACTGCAGTGACTCTCACAGCAAAAATAGAGAAGAACATTGGCCTTCTACACACCCACTCCCCTTCAGGGTCTTCCACCCCCAGCCTGTTCCAGATTTGGGGGGATGGGGGATTTGTGACATCCCAGGGCACTTCTCTCCTAGGAGAAATACAATGCAGAAGAGAGGGGTCTTCAAGTGTAACGTCCTCCCCTTTCTGTAAACATTTAAACCTTTAAAACTCAAAGATGACAACTCCTGATAACCAGAGATCAGGCACAAAAGCGAGATGTTTCTCAGGTGGCACTGGAGCCTCTTCCACGTCTTAACTGTCATCACAGAGAAAGCTATCTCTAAGCTATCACAGAGAAAGTCTATCTCACCCAGGCAAAGCTGTGACACCGACTCCTTGTTGGCTTGATCAAAAGGGTCTCCACTGGGCAGAGACCCCTGGCTCACTGGAGAAATGAGAAGGAAGGGGCTGATGGGTGGGGTCTGCCAGCCCTTTCCCTTTAGTACAGATCCAATTGGCCCTGCCAGTCCCTATCCCTGGCCTGAGGGACTGCAAGCAGAGAGGAAGTAGTCTGCACTGGTCCGATTGGAATGATGGATGGATGTCTCCCCAAATCCCCTGCCATCACCACCCTGCTCCCCCCTCAACAGCCTCACCCTCTCTGTGCCTCTATTGTGCTCTGCTGCATGGCAGAGGGCCAGGAGCCAGGGGAATAAGGATAAGGGGTCTCCAGCTCACATGCTCTCTCCTGGCACTGCCACACACAGCTAATGAATCAATTAAGAGTGATTCCATTTTTAAACAATGCGTGCCTGGTGTGGGGAAAAGCACTTCACCTGCCCTGCCTGGAGAGATGCAGATGGTTTGAGAGACGGAAGCCTGAGAACACCTCCCAGGGCATGAGGAAGCCATGTGGCACAAAATCCTCATGGACTACAGTCCTAGAGAGCCTGGGATCTCAGGGTGGGGAACACCTAGTGGTCATTTTGTCATCCCGTGGCCAACCCCAGCCCTCACCCATCACCTGCATCCCACTGCCAACATCAGCAGCATTGAGCAGAAGCCCAGTGCTGGTCTCCTTCACCAAGGCCTTGCCCACCTTCTCTTCCCTTCATTACCAAGGCCTCTTGGGGCTACCTGTCATGAAGAACCCTTATCCCATCTGTAACCTCAGTAACCTCTGCTCCTTGAGAGGAAGTAATCTGGGAGCTTCCTGGGTGAAATTGAAACTGACCCTCATACACAGAAGGCAAGGAGAAATCCAAGGAAAAGGCAGACTACTTCAGACTGATGGGTGGCAGGCTAATAAGTAAGGGAACTTACACACGAGGCTTGTCTTGCAATAGACACACAAACAAGTAGACCCCTGCACTTGACCGCCAGCATCTTTAAAGTTTATATAAAGGATTTAACTGGGTCCAGTTAGACTTAGTGACACATTACTCTCTCAAGGCTGCATCTTTGGAAAAGTTCCCACTGTGGGGACAGTGGGCAGAATGTACATTCCAAGGACAGAGGAAGGAGTGAGGAGCCTCTGACCGCCTGGGTCCAGCTAGCTGTCATGTCCTATGACCTCCTGTGATACCTGGGTTCAGCTCTCCCGAAGGCACCCAGGCCAGCATTCCCATCGTGATGATGGGTGGGCAGCTGTTCCCTCACCCATCTCACCCATCATAGCCCTGGGTCTATGGAGAGAAAGACCATCCTACAGCCTTGACCCAACCTGAAAGTTGGCCCAAAGCAGCCTGGCTCCTCTCAGCACTGCAGCCAGGCAGAAAGCACGGACAGATGGACTGAGGGACATTGTCCGGATGTGTTTCTCCCAGCTGCAGAAATGGAGGCTGTTCTGAGACATGGTTCCTTAGGGGCCTTAGGAGGCAACAGGGCGGGGCTCCGTAGCTGTGATCATTCCTGGGTGTTGGATCGCACCATTGCAGTCACCAGCCCAGGAACTGTTTCAAACCAGTGAGGATATCCTGCTGGAGGCACTGGAGATGGTCAAGGGCACAGCCTTGGCTCCTTGAGTCATAGTGAAGTCTCTCAGTCATGTCTAACTCTTTGCGACCCCATGGACTATAGCCTGCCAGGCTCCTCTGTCCATGGGATTTTCCAGGCCAGGATACTGGAGTGGGTTGCCATTTTCTTCTCCAGCAGATCTTCCCAACCCAGGGATCAAACCCGGGTTTCCTGCACTGCAGGCAGACTCTTTACCACCTGAGCCACCAGGAAATAACCTTGAGTCATACACGACAATAAAGGAATTCGCATTCACCTGTTATGGAGAAAGAGTCTGGCTGCTCCTCAAAAAGTTAGACATAGAATGCCATATGACCCAGCAATTCTACTCCTAGACATATACTCCAAAGAATTAAAAACAGGTGTCAAAAAAATACTTGTCTCTGAATGTTTGTAGTGGTGCTGTTCTTCACAATATCCAAAAGGTGGAAACAACCCAACTGTCCATCAACAGGTGAACAGACAGACAAAATATGTCTGCCCAAACAATGGAACACTATTCAGTCTTACAAGGGAATGAAGTGCTGAAACAAGCTATAATGTGGATGAACCTCAGACACACTATGCCAAATGAAAGAAGCCTGTTACTGAAGGTCGAACATAGTATGATTGCCTTTGTGAGGGTCATGCTGCACAGCTTGTGGGTTGCAGGATTTACTTCCCTGAGCAGGGATTGAACCCAAGGCCTTGGCAGTGAAAGCTCTAAGTCCTAACCACTGGACCGCCAGGGAATTCCCAGTATGATTCCATTTAGAGGAGATCTCCAGAACAGGTAAATCCACAGAAAGAGAAAGTGGATTGGTGGTTGCTAGGGTTGAGGGGAGGAGACGTGAGGAGGACAGGGTATGGGGTTTTATTTTGGGGTGCTGGAAGTGAAACTAGACCAAGGTGGAGGTTGCACAACATTGTGAATGTCCTCCATGTCACTGATTTGTTCACTTTAAAGTAGCTAAATCAAAAAGTTTTTTTTTTTTTTAAAGCATTTTATGGGCTTGAGTAACCAGAAAATCCAGGAAGGCACTCACAGGACCTCATCTTCTCTTTTTCTTCAAAGACAGGACGTCTTCTCTCTTTGTCTCCATCTCTCAGTCTGCTCCCCTTGGCAGGCTTGGCCTCCTGTTGGCCTCTGGTCCCTCTGCTCAGATGTGATCCACATAGCTAATGATGCCCACTGAATGAGAACTTCACTTTCCTGATGGATCCACCAAATGTCCCAGGTCTGTCTTGTTTGCCTGAGCGGACACTGTAGAAGGTGGATGGAGTGCACTGCTGGGCCTGGCTGGGTCTCAGCCCAACTCTGTGTTTGGGGTGGCAGTGGGGGGTGAGCTCCACAGGACCAGCCTCCCAACCCCAAGACCAGAGAACTGAGGGGATGTTTCCCAAAGGGAATGGAGTCTGGGTGGACAGAAACCACCCATGTCTACTCCAGGACCACGAAGACCATGATTTCTCCTGTCTCTTTCATCCCTGATCCCTCTCTCCTCTTTCTGAGAACTTTTTGGAGGACACAGCACAAGAGGAATAATTCCTGTGTAAGTGGACCTGACTATGGGTCACAGGTCCCCTGGCACAGCCCTGATTTTCAGTGATCTGTCCCTATGCTACATTTGGATCAGACCATGTGTCCTGGTTAGAAAACATGGCCAGTATCCCTCACAGCTCCACTGACACCTTAGACTCTCGCTTAATCGTCTCTGCAACCACCTGACAGTCTTAGCCACACCGGAACAAGCTAACAGGAGTGTTCTTCTTCCTGCCCCTTCCCTCTCCGGGGGCTGCCATTTCTCTCACACGGGATCCTAGTCCTCCTTCCATAATCTCCTTCCACAACCACTTCCCTGGTGGCTCAGTGGTAAAGAATCTGCCTGCCAATGCAGGAGCCAAGAGTTTGATCCCCTGGGTTGGGAGGATCCCCTGGAGGAAGAAATGGCAATCCACTCCAGTACTCTTGCCTGGGAAATCCGAAGGACAGAGGAGCACAGTGGGCTACAGCTCATGGGGTCGCAAAAGAGTCAAACATGACTTAGCAACTAAACAACAAGGTAATGCCAAGTTTCTGTAGGGATCCCAGATATATAGATTATTATAAAGAGTAAAAGAAGTCATAATGCCACTTCCACAACCACTGTGGCCCATGCCGGGCTCTTTCTTCCCAGAATTTGCTCAACACACACAGTTAGAACCACCATGGCTCTCACTGTAGAACTGGTGATGATCAACCAAGGAATATACCTTGGTCAAGAAATGCAGAAGGCATTCATTCCGGAACGCTTCTGTCCTCTGGAGCAAGGAATGATCCACCTTAGGGTCCTCACTTCCTGTCGGCCCTCAGGTCCTGTACTTGTATGAAGAAATAGTGTAGTTGCTGAGCTTTTCCAGAAGTAAGGAGGTGGGAGTAGGGTGGGGGCAGGGAGAAGGTGGGTACCAGGCCCTTTGTCTGGGCACAAGGCAGGCAAACATCCAACTTACATTCAGAATTTGCTGAGTCGCTACAGTTTTCTTTTTAAAGAACTAGTGCTGACTTGTCTACTTACTTGAAAATTTAATTAACTATCTTTGCCTAAGAAACAGGGCACTTCTCTCTAGAGGACAAGGGAGGTGACTTTTGGTCTTTCTGAAATGCCGAGGGAATCTAGTGTCTTGGAGGCAAGGACAGGAGGCACATGAAGACTGTAGTCTGGAGAGCGCCAAGGAGGATGGAGACTGGGAGCTGGGTAAGGAGGCTGACCTCACCTCCTTCACTGCCCAGACCACTTAGCTTCGCTCTGTTTCCCAAGAGCAAGGCTCCTACGTCTTTAACCTGGCTCACCTGCCAGTTCACAAGGATGAAAACAGTCCTGGCAGATTATCCCCTCTCTGGGGAAAAAAGCAAACTGCACAACAGAAAGCTTTTACAATCACAAATTAAACCTCCAGTGAGATCCTATTAAATGCAGATTTACTCCTGTGTATTGTGTCCTCCGCTGCAAATGTTTCAGCCAAAATATTTGCCCTGATGGCCTGACCGACTAACCGCACTACCCTGTGGACTCCACTTGTCGGGTAGACTTTGGGGCTAGGTTGCCTGCGTTCAAGTTCCAGCTCTGCCATCTGCCAGTTGTGTAACTTTGGGCAAATAACCGAACTTCTCTGTGCCTCAATTTTCTCATCTATAAAATGGGGACACCAGGAACATTCATCTTTTAGGGTAATTGTGAGGATTAAATGCATTAATCCATCTAAAGCATTTAGAATAGTGTGTGGCATATAGTATGTGCCAAGGAAGTATTAGCTCATAACAAATCACTCACATAATTTGTCTGCAGTATGGTTAAATTCTCCTTTGTAATATGAGTGAGGGTTTCCTTATTAATCCATGGGAAAATATTTACACAGGTTTTCATAGATTAATTCAGTCCCTGATCCACTGCAGATGGTGACTGCAGCCATGAAATTAAAAGACGCTTACTCCTTGGAAGTAAAGTTATGACCAACCTAGATAACATATTAAAAAGCAGAGACATTACTTTGTCAACAAAGTTCTTTCTAATCAAGGCTATGGTTTTTCTAGTAGTCATGTATGGATGTGAGAGTTGGACTATAAAGAAAGCTGAGCGCCGAAGAATTGATGCTTTTGAACTATGGTGTTGGAGAAGACTCTTGAGAGTCCCTTGGACCGCAAAGAGATCCAACCAGTCCATCCTAAAAGAGATCAGTCCTGGGTGTTCATTGGAAGGACTGATGCTAAAGCTGAAGCTCCGGTACTTTGGCCACCTGACGCGAAGAGCTGACTCATTTGAAAAGACCCTGATGCTGGGAAAGATTGGGGGCAGGAGGAGAAGGGGACGACAGAGGATGAGATGGTTGGATGGGATGGATCACCAACTCAATGGACATGAGTTTGGGTGAACTCTGGGAGTTGGTGATCAACAGGGAGGCCTGGCGTGCTGCCATTCATAGGGTCTCAAAGAGTCAGACATGACTGAGCGACTGAACTGAACTGAAACTGAAACTGATCCATTATTGTAAATCAGGTCTTAAGCGTCTCTATTGAGAATTCTCTAATCACAAGAGTGTTTGGGACATCTTGGGGAGAAGCAGGTTTGCTGTAATTTCCACTTAATGGTGTGTCTCATAGGTCTTTTGGAGCTGGAGACGGGGATTTGAGTCAGTTGTTTGAAGTGGAGTCAACACAAGCATCTTCATTAACTGGGGTTTTTTGTTGTCTTTCTCTTCTGAAGTGACCATAGTGATGTCTTCAATCTTGTACCTTCTAGTGTTTTCTCATTTTCCTCAAAAGGCTGCATTACTCAGTGGTAACAAGTTCAATTTAAACAACAAGTACAAGAGTAACAAGTAAAACCCATATGTAGAAAAATGTTCAGCTCATTCTCTCTCCCTCAGGAGCAGAAACGATGGGTCAGAAGAGCTCAGCTCAGCCCCTCTGGTCACTCTTGAGCTAAGAAGGACACATGGTTTCGCTCTCCCTCAAAAGGACCCCCCTCCTCAGAAGGTTTTCATGATAAACCAATGAGCTCATGGGCATGAAAGGCTTTGAAAATTTATTTTGGTCACAGTCTAATGAACAATCCTAGTGATAACTTGTTTCTCTGATACTAGTCCAAGTTTGGTCTTTAGCAAAGTGGGCAGTGTACATACTGAAGATGACACAGACCTGGTAGCTTCTCCCCTTCAAAGTTTCTACATGAGCGAGAAAAAGACACATCACGAGAGAATCAAATCCCATTGATCTAACACTGCCAATTGGTATTATAAGTCAGACTTTATCTGTGATTGGATAAATTTTTCATTTCAAGTAAAATGTTGGCTAATGGGGGACTGAATAACCAATAGGGAAAAGATATGAGATAAAAGGAAATTAGAAAATAAGATAAAGTGATCCGTTACTCATTTATCTTTTTGTTTCTTTTCCAAAATTTTCTGTTGAGAGAAAATTCAGAGTACATAAAATTCACCATTTAAACCCTTTTAAACTGTACAATTCAGTGTTTTTTTTGTTGTTTTTTTTTTTAGTATATTCACAATATTGTGCAACCATTATCTAATTCTAGAACATTTCCATTACCCCAAAAGAAACCTCATGTCTCCCAATTCCCTCTTTCCCCCCATCCCCTGGCAACCAGTAATCTGTTCTCTATCTCCTATGGTTGTCTGTTCTGGACACGTCATGTAAATGGAATCACATAATATATGGTCTTTCCTTTCACTATTTCTTGAGCATCCATTTTGGGCCAGCACTGCACGAGTGTTTGCCCTCAAGAGAAGTTTGCCCTTCCTAACCAGGGAGAAAAATCTGTAGCAGCAGAATTTTCCTGCCTGGGGGTCAGGGATGGGGGGTTGATGGTGTCCTGGTACAGGAGGTGATATGCCTGCTGCTATATTAACAAAGGAGGAGTTTCCAGTAAAGAAGAAGGACTGGCACTGCAGGAAGAGGGAGCAGCGTAGAGATGGTACGTGTGTGTTGAGGAAGGCTGAGAAGTCCTTCATCTGCAGTTCCTGCATCAGGTGTACAGGGAGGGCAAGCCATGCCAGGGAGGAAGGAGACAAGGTAGCGGGTAGATTAGGTCAGAAAGAGCAGAGATGAGAGAGCTGCTCTGAAGAGACCGGGACTGCTCCTCCAGGCTCTGGGGACCACCAGAGCTGCACAAGTCAGGGAGAGGCCAAGTGTGTGTTTTCAGAAGGAAGCTGCTGTGGAGCGTGGACTGCAGAGGGAAGACTCTCAAATGGAGAATGTGGAGGATGGCAACAGTCCAGGGAAAGGAAGGCTTGGTAGTGGCAGGGGACCAGGAAGTAAGGTCCATTTGAGAGCAATTTCTAAAGTGGGATGGATAGGAGTTGGGTGTCTGCTTAGATGTGACAGGTGAGAGAGAGGAAGTCAGGACTCCAGACCAGCCTCCCCCTGACCCATAATGAGACCCTGGGTGAATCAGAGGCAGCCTGAGAATCCAGCATCCCTGCGTGCAATGTGACAATGGCTTCCCTTTCTGGGAGCCATTCTCTTAGGGCTTCCAAAGCTTTGAGGGGTGAGCCTCTGCTGGCCCCACCCACTCCACAGCACCCTTCCTCAGTTCCTCCCAGCTGCCCAGAGGCCTTTGCACAGGCTGTTCCCTCTGTGTGCCCACTCTCTGGCACTCACACGCCCTCCTCTTGGTCAATGCCTGTACATCCCTGCCCTGTTTGGTCAAAATCTCCCTGGATGCATTTTTTACAGAACCATGGCATTTCCCTCACAGTGTTGTTACATTGTTAATTTCTCGTATGCATGTTTGATTTGTGATTCCCCAGGGGCTTGAAGCTGCAGTGAAGGCCAGAAAACCTCAATTTTGGCTCTTGTAGCTGGCACTTACCAGCACACCTGACATGTGGTTGATGCCCTATAATACTTGTTGGGAAATGAAAAAGAAATGAGCAAATGAGCCTGGGATCTTTTCCATGAACCTGCGACCTGTTGAGATGCAGTTCTCTTCAGGGAAGTGGGAAGACAGGAGAGTCACTGAAATCTCAGCATTTTCATGAGGGCCCTCGCCATCGCCCCCAGCCTGGACTTTTCTCCTCATAATATCTGCTTTTGAGGAAGGCGGCGGGCAGCCATACCTCTCAGAGTGAATCCAGCCACTGGCTTCTTACCTCAGGTTACAGTATCTTATGCTTTTTGTGTGCAATATATTGAGGGCTCATGAGAACACCTCCCAGATTGTAATTAATCTCCAATTTGCTTTTACTCAGCACTTTGCTCCCGGCTCAGCAAAGTGGGGAGAGACTGGAACTTTTATGGCAAATTTTCTAGAGCTGGTCCCTCTTGTCTCCGTTTTCAATCTCCCTCACCTCTCTGCCTGACGATTCTCAGCTGTTCTACAAAAGAATGTGAGTTGTTGAAGCGGGCTTCAGGCTGACCTCCTGGGGGGCCCTGGAGATGAACTCCTCGGGAGCCCTGGAGATGATACAGATACATTTCACTACAGCTCCTGGGAAAGATTGGGTTCCTTGGCTCCAGGGAACTTTCTAACAAGGCAGGAGAGTCTGGGATAGAAATAGAATGTCCTCCAACTCTGAAGAGGTTTCTCTTAAGAATCACTCAAAGGAAAGGTTTTTAATGACATCACCTCTTTGTCTGTGGGCTGGGAATCCAGGATACCTGGACATAATCATGATTCTAGATCAAGGAGGGGTATGTTTGTTGGTGGGTTTGGCTCAAATAATTACTCATAGGCTGTGGTCAACTAGTTAAGGTCACCTAGCCAGTGAGTGGCAGAGCTGGACCCGGAGCAGGCTTTGTATTTCTTTTACCTTTCCTCATGACACTGGAATTACAGCCAAATATATTTCCAGGCAGGCTTCCCAGGTGGCACAAGTGGAAAGAACCTCATTGTCAAGGCAGGAGACATAAGAGACACAGGTTCGATCCCTGGGTCAGAGAGATTTCCTGGAGGAGGACATGCCAACCTACTCCAGTATTCTTGCCTGGAGAATCCCAAGGACAGAGGAGCCTGGCAGGCTACAGTCCATAGGGTCGCATAGAGTTGGACAAGACTGAAGCGACTTAGCACACATGCACACATATTTCCAGACTCTGACCCTCTAAGGCCCACTTCAGCTGATCCAATGGCCCAAACCCACCTTCCACAAACTGGAGGGTCCAGGAAGCTTACTTGGGAAGTCTGTGGCCCATGAAAGTTTCCAGGCCCAATCCCTAGATATTGGGATTCTGCAGGTCTGGGCTGAGTCCTTTGAAGTGAAGTAAAAGTTTCTCAGTCAGGTCCAACTCTTTGCAACCCCATGGATATATAGTCCATGGAATTCTCCAGGCCAGAATACTGGAGTGGGTAGCCTTTCCCTTCTCCAGGGGTCTTCCCAACCCAGGAATCGAACCCAGGTCTCCTGCATTGCAGGTGGATTCTTTACCAGCTGAGCCACAAGGGAAGCAAAGCCCTGAGTACTGCATATTCAGTAAGAGCTCCAGGGAATTTGGTTGCAAGAGGCTCCAGTACTAAATAGATGTAGAATTCACTCTACTTCAAGCCCAGTAGTACAGTGGGCTTTTGGGTGGATAGATTACAAATGCACTGCAGGATATAAGTACCTCCGACTCTCTGTCTGGGCCTTAGCTTTCTCATCTATGATTCCAACCCCCCCAGTGGCACCCTGCCCTCCTTCCTACCCCATCCTAAAATCACCTGTCATGAGTCAGAATCCTTAATAGCACAGTGCCTGGCCCAGAGTAGAGGTTTGGAAATATTTATTGTATAGGTGGATGGAAGGAAGGAAAGAGTGGAAGGAGAGGGGGGGAAGGGAGGAATTAAGGCAGGCTGATCACACTTGCATATTCATCTATAGAGAAGAGCTTCTATCCACAAGGAATATTGTTGCATCTAGAAGCCCTACTGACTTATGTAATACTGGAAAGGGTCCCCAAGATTCTTCCCATCCTATCTCTGCATCTACCTCCATCAGTCCTATCCCTCCAGATACCATCCCCATGTCCATGCCCTCCTCCAGCCTCTCTACCCACCAAGATTCATCACTGGACTGTTAGCAAGGGAAACAGCACATGTCTCTCTCATTGTTTAAGGTGAGCATGATGCTCTGTGCTGTGATCCATCTTCAGCACAAGGGTTTTAACTGATGCCTAATGAACACACCTTGTCTTTGTACATGTTTCACAGCAACAGTTAACAATCTGAAGAATGATTTGGTTATGTGAACAATTTCTTCCCCAAAATGCCCATTCTCCAATGCTGCCTTCCATTCCTCTCTCTTCTTGGGCTCACCCCTCTTTTATAAGAGTTGCCCAATTAAATTATCTAATCTCTAAAGATCAGTTCAGTATTCTTAGACCTCTGACTCATTCAAACAATGAAATATTTGCTATGGTAACTCCAAAGCATCTTCATCCTTGTGCCCTCCTCTGCTTTGTTTTTGCTTTTGAGTCTGGTAAAGTAGCGTTTTTGAATTAGAAAAGTTACTGATATTGCAGCTCCCCCAACTAAAAGAATGTGTATAATATTCAAGTGGAAATACACACACGTCTTTGGGCTTCCCTGGTGGCTCAGTTCTAAAGAACCCTTCTGCTAATGCAGGAGATGTGGGTTTGATCCCTGGGTTGGGAAGATACCTTGGAGAAGAAAATTGCAACCCAGTCCAGTATTTTTGCCTAGAAAATCCCACAGACAGAGCACCTGGTGGGGCTACAGTCCATGGGGTAACAAAAGAGTAGGACACGGCTTAGTGACCAAACAACAAACACACACGCACACATCCTCAGAGGAAAGTCAACCACGGTGAGAGCACAGAAAGCCGCAAGACATCTGGAAGAAGGGAAGTGGGGGATGTGAGGGAGAATGTGAAGCAGAAGAAGGAGTCAGGCCTGTTGATTGTCTCACAACATTTGAAGGTCTAAAGTCTCATCTCAGACTGATTTCAGGCAGGAACTTTTGAATACTCGGAATATTTGATTAGTGACGTGGATCAAATGCATAAAGGTTAATTCTCTCCCATATAAGAAGACTAGAGATAGGCATTTCTCTGTTATGCAAGCTCATTTCATCATCTTGCTCTTCAACAATGAGGCTTCCTTCATTAAGGTCGTCTCATGATTCAAGACGGGAGCTGAAGTCCTAGCCATCACACCCACATTCTAGGATGCATGACTGAGGAAGGAGGAGTAGTTGAAGGATAAAAGGGCATTCACTCCTATGGAATTATCTCCCTTTACTCAGCCTTCCTGAAAGTGCCATATAGTATTTTGCTAGCACTTAAAAGCACAGTCTCACCTAACTACAAAGGAGGCTTGAAAATGTAGTCTTTGAATTGGGCACATTGACACCACAAATAAAATGGATGGTCTGTTGTTGAAAAAGAGGTAGAGAATGGATTTGAGTGGGAACTAGCAGTCTCACGGAGAAGTCAAAGCCAAACATCTACTGAAATTTTGCATGCATGCTAAGCCACCTCGGTTGTGTCCAACTCTTTGCAACCCTATGGACCGTAGCCTGCCAGGTTCCTCTGTCCATGGGAATTCTCCAGGCAAGAATACTGGAGTGAGTTACCATGCCCTCTTCCAGGGGATATTCCCAATGCAGGGATGAAATTCATGTCTCTTACATCTCTTGTATTGGCAAGCAGGTTCTTTACCATTAGCGCCACCTGGGAAGCCCATTTTAATAGGGGACTAAAGGAGCCTGGCAGGCCATGGTCCGTAGGGGTCACAGAGAGTCGGACACAACTGAAGCGACTAAGCATGCACGCAAAGGACAATACAAAAAGATAGAGGAGAGCAATGAGGGGGAAACCTTAAAAATCCAGGAATACTTGCCAATGTGAAATTTAGTTAAATTTTCATTTGGAAGGACAATATGCCAACAAATGACACACTCTCTCTCTTTCTCTAGTAACTGCCCCACAGACATGTTTGAATTGAAATACTTGAAATATTTTTTGAATGATCTATAGTGTTACAGAGTAAGTTTAAAGTGGTATGCAACATATCCCATAATTTTAATAAAATTAAGTATGTATGTGCAGATAGATAGACTAATAGAGCCAGCCAACCAGGCAGGAGAGTTATTAAAACAACTGATAATAGTAATTCTCTCTGGATAATGGAATGGAATTTGGAGTAATTTTTGTTTTTTCCTTTACTGAATCTTCCAAGTCTTCCAATCATTCTATTTATACATTACTTTTATAGCCTTTTAAAAGCTGTATCAAAATCTATTTGGGACAAAAATCAGTACATGTATGGCCTTAGCTACAGAACAACAACAAAAAAATATCAGATTTTAAAATAAGAATTAAGATAGACATTTGAAAATCACTTCTTAATAAAAAGTGATTTGGCATTGCAAGAGTGGGCTCATGAAGACATTTAGACAAGAAATCCACAGTTTTCTGGACAAGAAAATTCGGCAAGGAGTGGTCTCCAGTGGCCTCATGGCAGCTCCTCACTCTAGGATGCTAGGCTTCATTTCTAAGCTCCTTGTAAACAGACAGGCATCAGTGACTTCATTTATCTTCAAGCATCGTTTGATACAAAGATGACACAGTGCATTCTTTGCAAAGACATTTGTGACGCCCAGAGACA
>NW_011494673.1:3067399-3072525 GCF_000754665.1 Bison bison bison | reverse complement strand
TCTTTGCAAAGACATTTGTGGAGCCCAGGGAGATTTTAGCACTAGAGCCCTTGACTGTGTGCCCAATAGGTTCCACTTGTCCCTCTCTTCCTCTGTAGGCACGGCTAACCCCATGTGGTCGTGTATATGGGGAAACTAAACATTTATCATTAAATTGGCTTCATTAAGCCTGAGTCGATTTATATTAGATATCTGATTCTCACTCTGGAAGGAGAGCATTGATCTTTGAGTTTCACAGGGTCAGTTATTGCATACAATAGTCATACTGAGAGGCTGAGAGGCCAGCAAATGAGGTCATGGAATATAAAAGACAGAGGCTATTCCCTCTCTTCTCACCCACATCTACTCTCTGTGCACCACAGTTCCTTGAACAAAATATGCTCTTTCCTGCTTGCACGCTTGTACCCAGGTCAATTTTCCTGGCTGGAATGTACCCTTTATTTCCATACATCTGAACCCTATCTGTTCTCAGGACTAGCCCACATAGAGCCTGCTCCTGCTAAGCTGCTAAATCGCTTCAGTCATGTCCGACTCTGTGCGACCCCATGGATGGCAGCCCACCAGGCTTCCCCGTCCCTGGGATTCTCCAGGCAAGAACGCTGGAGTGGGTTGCCATTTCCTTCTCCAATGCATGAAAGTGAAAAGTGAAAGTGAAGTCGCTCAGTCGTGTCCGACTCTTCATGACCCCATGAACTGTAGCCTACTGGGCTCCTCTGTCCATGGGATTTTCCAGGCAAGATTACTGAAGTGGGGTGCCATTGCCTTCTCCAATAGAGCCTGCTACCCAAAACTAATTAAAGAAAAATGAGAGGAGAGGGCTTCTGCATTTGTACAAATGAGAAGGCTGCTCAAGTGGCCCTTCACAGGAGATAGAGATGACCAGCTTCTCCAGATTTTATGCTATATTTTCATATTATATATAATATTATATATATCCTGTAACACAGCTAACTACCAAATGAGTAATGTAGACAAATATTAGAGGAGTTCTGAGGTCAGGAAGATCAAAGAGGTTTGGAGTACCCAGAACACTTTTAATTTGCTATTTGGAATGCTGAATTTTTCATCAAAATATTACCAATACAGATTAATTTTTAAGATAAAGTATTTCGTGACAAAAACTCCTTTATTCAAGTTCAACTTCATAATAAATTTTCCCTTTAGCACAGCCATATTGCTTCCAATTTTTCCCATTTTCATTTTATTTTTCCCCCATTTTTAATTTTAAAGAAATTATCTTTCTTGGGATAAGTTCTTTTCTATTTCCATTTTTTCAGTAAAGATTTCCTTGGTTAATTGCATTTCTATTTGTTTTTTAACAGCTTTATTGAGATATAATTCACATTACATACAATTCACACATTTAAAATGTACAATTTGAAGGTTTTTAGTATATTCACAGATCTGTGGAATCATCACGACAATCAACTTGAGAATTTTTTTTATCATTCTCAAAGGAAATCTCATACACATTAGCAGTCATTCTCATTCCTCGTCAATTCCCCAGACCTAAGCAACCACTAAGTAATCATGTCTTTATGGATTTTCCTATTCTGGACATCTCATACAAATAAAATCATACACTATGTCATCTTTTGTGACTGGCCTCTTTCACTTAGAATAATGCTTTTAAGATTCATTCATGTTGTAGCATGAATCAGTACTTTCTTCCTTTTTATTACTGAATATTTCTTGTATAAATATACCACACTGTACAGCTTTCCTCATGGCTCAGATAGTAAAGAATCCACCTGCAATGTGGGAGACCTAGATTCGATCCCTGGGTCGAGAAGATCCCCTAGAGAGGCAAATAGATACCCACTCCATTATTCTGGCCTGGAGAATCCTATGGACAGAGGAGCCTGGAGGGCTTCAGTCCATGGGGTCACAAAGAGTTGGATGCAACTGACCCACAAGCACACACACACCACATTGTACTGATTGGTTTGTCAGTTGATGGACACATGGGTTGTTTCCACTTCTATGAATAATGCTACTATGAACATCCACACTCAAGTTTTCACATGAACGTATGTTTTAATTTATTTTGATATATACCTAGGAGTAGAATCATTTGATTGCACTTGACCTGACCTAATTTTCTTGATTAACACTCCTTCCATTGTGCTTTCTTTTACAAAGTACAGAAAGACACAGAGAGAGACAGGGTGAGAAGACAGAGGGTGTATCTGCTCAAGTGTCTTGTCTAAAGTTCATGAGGACATTCAGAATCAAATGATCTACAGCAATCAATGTGATTGGGTCAAAATAGTCTATAAAGAAAAAGTTTTCTGGAAGAACTCTAATCTGAGTTGAGCTGTATACACAAACAGCTGGAGAAGAAGAGAAAGAAGATGGCACTCCAGCAGGGGCCACAGCATAAGCCAAGCACTGGTGGTTGGGCTGAGTATGGAGTATTTGGGGGATAAGTAGCAAGTAGTAGAAGGTGAAGTTGGAATGATTCGATGGGAATCACATCATCAAGGTCTTTGAAGAGCAGCCACCAAGGGTTTAAAGACTAAATTTTTATGGTTTTGAAGGAGCCATTGGAGACTGTAGTCTAGGGACATGAGTGACATGATCAGATCAAATGGACATGATCAGGGTAATGACGGCCAGGTACAGGCAGGATAGACAGAAGCATGGACACGTTTATGATAGCAAGCCCCCATTTTTTGGAGGCTGTTGCAGCAATTTAAGGTTGAGGTTAAAGCTTTGCGGATAGCCAGTTGGAACCTGGTGACTTACATTGATTCAGTGGGCAAAGGCATCATTCATCATGGCGCTGGTTCCCCAAAGGACCCAAGTCTATGTTCAGGGAAGTGATCATTTCCCTATTATATAAATCGATTAGGTCATTTGGAGCTGAGATTGATGCCAGGGGTTTCCTACTAATCAAGCTAGAATAACAAGCTGGAGGACAAGGCAGGCCCTGTGCCAAATGGGTAAGGAGAAAGTCCAGAGGCACAGAACACTGCAGCAAAGCACTCTGTTCCTGCCCTGGGAGTCTGGGCAGAGAAAACCACCGAGAGATCCAGCAATGCCCTTCAGCTTCATCTGGAGACTCTACGGCCAGCTCCTGGAATGACACTTATAAGCCTTCTGTCAAAGCTGACCAGTCAAGTGGAATCCAGCCCTGGAAGCCCATGGCTGGGCTGTCCTCCCTACCTGCAGGAGCTTGTAGAGACAGGGTTATTACAGGGATGGAGGAACAGGCTAGGGTGATGACACCAGTAGTGAGCCCAGGGGAGGCAAAGGCTTGGAGAGAATTGTGTATTTTGTCAATAATAACAATAGTCTGCAATGGCAATGATTTGTGTTTACATAAGGCTCCCACTGTGCTTCATAAAAGGAGAGGGTTCTGTATTCTCAGTGGATGAGATGCTCTCCCCTCACTCAAAGGTTCCCTTGACCCTTTCTGAGAAGACCACCGTAAAACTAACCACATGCCATCCAGGACCAGTAAGGCTGCTTCTGACTCTGTTAGTGGTAGAGCCTCTCCCATTTGTCCCTTCCCTAACACAAAGGAGAGTACAGTTGGCTCCATCTATAAACTGGAGTAGAATTTCTAAGAAGAGCCAAGTCTCTGATGTGTCCTGGTTTGGGAAAAGCAGTATCTCAAGTCCAATGCCTTTCAGCTTCTGGAGAGCTCTCTTGTACTCCAGGCCTCCACTCTTTCTGTCAGGGCATGGGTCAGAAGCGTTTCCAGGCTTTGAAATGGTGGAGGCTTGCTCAAAAACCACTGAGTTCCTTGACAATTAGGGGACTGACGATGTCACTACTTTGGGTGGAACTTAGCTTGAATATTTTCTATTGTAGAGATCAGACAGCCTGAGATTTGGGGTGAGGGGCTGGTTTTGGATTTCTTCACAGTTCACCCATCTAGGGTATCTAAGCACAGTCCCCTTGATTATCTTCATTTTCTGTCATCTGCATCATCTCATCATTATTCAGGGTCCCCCTCTCCTGTGGAAGGGGGACGGACAGAGAAGGGGCTGGCTGCCAGAAGAGGACAGTTTTCTGTCTGTTCCAAGGGCATTCCTCGACACAGAACTTAAGAGATCCAGGCAAAGCCGGCCTGCGTCTGGGCGAAGAAGCTCCAGCGGTAAGGCTGAGCCCCGCACGGTGTTCCCCTGTTGCGGCGGGGCGGAGAAGGGCGAAGATATCCGGCCCCCGACACACACCCTCCCCCTCAGGGCTCAAGAACACAGCCTTCCCACTGCTGGCCTGGGGGAGCTGGTTAGTGAGCTCTCCTTACATCTTCTCTACCCACCCTGCCGCCTCCGGGATCTTAACCAGGGTCCCCCACCACCCTGGGTGGAAGGATCAGAGGGTAGGGGTGACGAATGGAGATCCTGCTGCCGGGTGGGCCTGAACGCTCCCTCCTCCCGAGGCACCTTGGTCCCCTACTCGCGCTTGACTCCTCCCCCGTCTCTATTCCGCAGCGTCCCCGCCCTGTCAGCACTCTGCTTCAGCGACCGCACCTGCTTTAGGGGTCGAGGGGACACACGGGAGGCAGAAAGGGAAAGAGGGTTTGGGGAGCGTAGCGCATCAGGGTGACCGGCTGGGCCCGTGCCGCGGGTCCCCGCAGCCGGAGCGCCGCCCGCCCCGCGGCTGCGGCACCGATGCGCTGTCCGCGGTGCTGACGCCGGCCGCCCGCTCGGTCGGCAGGGGGAGGAGACGCCCTCGTTCTCCCGCCGCCCGGAGCCCAATGACCCCACCCCCGCTCCTAAGAAGGATCCTCTCCCCCGAAGGAACTCTCCGAGACCGGGCGCTGTGGATGGATCCAGGAAGAAGAAGCGAGCGAAAGGGAACTTAAACTTCGGACAGGAGCCCAAGAACCCGGTGTTGGGGAACTAGCGTCTTTCGGCCTCCAGCACCTGAGACCGCAGGGCAATGTCAAGTTGAGCAAAGTTTGGCTGCCGCTTGGACATAGGGACGGATTCCGGGGCCGAAGCGCAGGGAAGGACTGGACGGTGTTCTCCGGCGGGGTGGTAGCTGCACCGCAGCCCGGACACCTGCTTCGGTGCCCCGCATTGGTGTCACCAGAACGACCGGGAAGGCGTCGCAGGAGCCCAGCTCCCCACCCCTTCTCTCCCGTCCTTACTCCCCACCCCACCCCCCCC
>NW_011494673.1:3059503-3066553 GCF_000754665.1 Bison bison bison | reverse complement strand
TGCGCAACTTCAGCGCGGCGCACGGCGTGGCCGAGCCGGAGCTGCGCGCCTTCCTCCGGCACTACGAGGCCGCGCTGGCAGCCGGCGTCCGAGCCGATGCGCTGCGCCCGCGCTGGGACTTCCCCGGCGCCTTCTACTTCGTGGGCACAGTGGTGTCGACCATAGGTGAGCTACGCGCCCGGCGCGCGACTTTCCTCTCCGCGTCTTTCACCTGCCGCCCTTTCCACTGCTCCGGGGCTCGAGCCGCGTCCTTCGGCTCCCTCTTCCCTTCTAATGCCCGAGCGCCTACTTTCATCGCGCCCTCTCCTCTCCGCCAGTCCCTCTCTTACTGCCTCGTCTTCTTTACTGGCTTTCGGCGCGGGAGGTGGCCTGAAAGGCCCATCACTGGCGCTTACCCAGCGGTGACTGACTGCCCGGCAGAGAGGCCAAATGGGGAGAACCCTCACCTGGGCACGGGGCAGACCGGGGCCCGCCTGCGCTCCAGCACTTGCCAACTCCGTGACCTAACCTCCTGTGCCTCAGTGTTCGCTTCTGAAAAGGACAGGGGAGAGTATGTATAGGGAGCCTGGGGCTTCCTTCTTATTTCTCACTGCTCCCGGTCCTCGGTTTCCTCGTCCAGGTAATCTGGAAAGCCCTTTCTCTCTCCACTCGGCGTTTTTCTCTCTTTTGCCTCTCTTCTTTCTTTTCCCACGCGTTTTCCCTGAGTCCTCTAGACCCTTTACCTTGGAAAAGGTGACCATTTTCCAGACTAATCCCCAGGTCTCCTTCCCCCTTTTTCCTACAGTCTGTACCATCCCTTCCCAAAGCAAAAAGCCCATTAGACTCGGAGAACAGGACTTCAGCTGCTCTGATTCTGGTTTTCTGCCCTTAGTACCCACCCCGCAATTTCCCTCCAATTTCTTGACCTCTTTTCTTTGTAACCTTGTTATCTTTTCCAATAAATATTGGCACCAAGGGGTAGCTTGAATGCAGGGATTAGTTTCTCTATACTTTCCATCATCCCTTCCTCTTATTTTCGGTAAAAACAGCTCATGGTTTTGTAACAGTACAAGAAATGCTGTGTAAATGTTCCTTGAAGCCCCTCCCCCCACTTCTTTCACCCTCCTCTGAGCTGCTTCTATACAGACTCGGGAGCCACCACTGCTCCCCACTCCACCCTGTCTCTGTCTCTCTTCTTCTCTTACCCACTTTCTCCATCCCCCCCCCCCATTTCTCTGGGTGTCATGTGAAACAGATCTCCTCCCATTACTGTATAGAGTGCAGAATAAATACAACATTGTCACTTTGGCATGACTCTGTGTCTCATCCACTCCTCCTTCGAATCTCAGGGTGAAAAAAAGCATTTGGCTGCTCTTGCTTCCAGTCACCTCAAAGCACTCTCTGCTGGTGGTAGGTTTGACAGAGGGGACTGGACTCACAGGACTGAAAGGTGAAGGATTTCATAGGCAGCCTTCTCTGGGTGAATTCTGGCCTGGAAAGTGGACTAACTGCCCAATGTAAGCCATTGCAGATGGCTGCTGGAAGGCAGAAAGACTGCATCCATGTGGAGAACATGAGCAGCTAGAGATGGCTCTCTGAGCGTATATGTATAGTCTACGAAAGGACTTCTTTTCAATGAATTTTCATGTGTCATGTTTGATCTGATGACTTAAAATAGAAAAGGCAAATATGGCCCAAGTCCAAAGCACAAACAAACTGGATTAAAATACCCTGTAAAAGCTATATCATGTTGTTATGGTGATTGAAGATATAAAATGACCCCCTTAAAAAAAATCCCCTTTTAAGAACTGCATCAAGTTGCTATAGCAACTAGTTTTTTTTAAAGTGCTTTAAAAGTGCTAAAGATGCTTAGTCCTGATGACATCATGTGTTCATAGCTCATTATTGATTTATGCTCTTCCTCTTTTAAACACACCCATTTGCTTTCACCTAGAGGCACACCTGTGCACATATTGGACAGTCACAGCAGTTCTGTCCCGGTGGTGTGCTCTGACTTTGGCTTCCTAATGGGACCCACTGGTTAAGGGAAAAGGTGACAGCAGTGTCCCCTTCCCCTACAGGCCACGAGTCCGTCTAGATGGGGCCTCATTCCAGGGACCTGTGGTCTCTGTGCCTTTCTGATGAGCTCCCTTCTTTATTCTTCATTCACTGCCTTTATTCACTGCCCAGTCATGGCTTCTACAGCTTCTTTTCAGCCCTATGCATGAAATCAAGTCAACATGTTGGCAAATGGTTCTAAGCCCGAGCCTTTAATCTACTGGCAGGATTGGCTGTTTTTTAGTCAAGCAGAAAGAAACTATGTTCTCTTTCTTGATTTGTGTTTGGGAATGTAGGCAAGCCTTGTAGGAGGACTATGCTGAAGCTTGTGGCTATGTTACAAATGACCCAGCACATTGTTTCCAAATTCTGCTGCAGGGAGACATTCATCTTGGATAAGAGCTGGACTTAGGGACCAGATTCAGCTGGTGGACAGCTCAGCATTCAACTAGCCCCTTTGCAGAGGTGCCAAGAGGGCCACGTAGGTAGCAGGGTCTCTGCCAGTAACCCACCTGCTGTCATGGTCTCAGGAAGTTAGATAAGTTCTGCTGAATCCTGAAGTAGCATGATTTTTATTTCAGTCTTCTTTTGCAAAAATGTACTTGGATGAAATTTAAGTAAAGACCTACATACGTCAGTTTCACTTCTGTTTATATAGTTCCTTTCCCTTAAATGCCCTGAGTCTTCAGAGACAATGATTATCACTACTGGTGCTTTTATGGATTCAGCAGCTCAGGGAGCCAAAGCTGAGTCCAAAATGGGCTGTCAGGATTCGATATCTACCATCTCACCCAGTGAAGAGGAAAATTAGCATGCACTCAGTTTTATTTGCTTCCCTGGTGACTCAGAGGTTAAAGTGTCTGCCTGGAATGCAGGAGACCCGGGTTCGATCCCTGGATTGGGAAGATCCCCTGGAGAAGGAAATGGCAACCCACTCCAGTACTCTTGCCTGGAGAATCCCATGGAGGGAGGAGACTGGTAGGCTACAGTCCATGGGGTCGCAAAGAGTCGGACACAACTGAGCGACTTCACTTTCACTTTCATGATCCATGCAGCAATGTGGACATTTTCTTGTATTGTGTAGACCCATCTAACAGATTTGTCTAGACCTTAGTGTAGAAAACTGTGCCGTCATTTATCCCATAAATGATATATTGTGATATAATGTGTATATCAGGCCCTGAGTGCTATATTTTAAAAGGTTAAAGCTTATTCTACAAGGCAAGGGTTGAAGCATATTCCAACAAGGGCAGCTGAATTGCAGTGTTCATGGGCGCCACATCTTGGCTAGCCTCACTAATGATGATTGGAACAAGGACGAGTCCTTTGGTCCAGTCCCATGTGGCTCAGAGTGTTAAGGGATGTGTCTCAGGTCACAGTTAATTATGTGTTCAGCTGGGTCCAGAATCCAAGTTATGCTGTGTTTATTCTACCAGTTTCATTCATATAATTGGTGGGCACATTCTTGTTTGAGGCTGAAGTATTTAATAACGTGTGTGTGTGTCTGACACTGCAGCAGGGCTGAGCAGATGGACTGGTCTGTTGGTCAGGCCAACAATGAAGTCCAGAGGGAACTTGAAGGATCAGACACATCTTAGAGGTCAGACAGGCTAGAAAGAAGCATCTGGCAAGTCTTAGACAGCTGGAAAGACAAGAGCCAGTACCAAGAAGGTCAGAGACAGAAATGCTAGCAAGCAGGAGGCATTTGGGTAAATTCTGGTCCAAGAACAGTAGCCACCAGCTCTCTGCCTTCTTTTGCACCAGTTCGTGTGTGTGTGTGTGTGTGTGTGTGTGTGTGCATAGAGGAAGGAAAGAAGTGTCAGGAATGGGCCTTCAGCTAGAGGGAGAGATAGAAGAAAAATTCAGGTGTGGCTGTATATACTCAGGTTAGATGAAATGTCCTGATGAGGTGGAATACTTGTCCTGACATTTGGCTTGAACAAGGCCCATATCTGGAGCTAGGTAATTTGCAATTGTGAAACACATGTGTGTCCACGCAACATAGACCCAGTGGGAAGATTTGCCAGTGATTGTTCAGTGGTCGTTGAGGCTGAATAGAAATTCAGTCTGAATAGCTCAAGTAAAATGAAAATCCACTTTGTGGTCTAAATTATTCATATTGATTGCTTACACTGAACTGAAATCCTGGGCAATTATTTCTCCCATTTGTGCTCTGTGACATATTCCCAAGGAGATGAAATCAAGTTTGTTTTAATGTAAATGCATTCAGTTATTCATTCCTCCATTTAACAAAATCCTAAGCAAGCAGAACTCACAACCATGCATGTATCGCCTTTGGCATGTTGTTATCTGCATCTCCCATGATAACTTGAAGTCCTGAAGATAAAGACAGTAACTGGTGTTCTTTTAGTACTACACAGTATTCTTGGAGGCAGTCCCTAGGTGAATGATATTCAAACATACAAAGAGTATTAATCCGTCATTTCACATCCTAAAGGATGTTTTATTGGTTTACTTTGAAAAGATTAAAAGGAAACTCTCCACTGGGGTTTTAATTATGCAACTGCTGTCAGATTTACACATAGGGAAGAACATATTTAAAAGTCTCTCTCAAATGGCAGCTTGATATAAACAGAAATATTTTTGCTTCCTTTTATTAGGTTTTCTGGCAGCGTATTTTAGCTATAAAGCTAAAACCATGCCGCTCTAGCCGGGATGGTGTAGGTATGAGAGATGTCAGTTTTGGCACTGAATAATTTAGGTTGCTACTTTCAGAATTAGGCATACTTAATTATTCAACTGCAAGATTAGTAACAAGTTCTAACTTTTTTCTTCCTTTTTAACATGGAGTTTTTAAAATGTTTTTGTTTCAAAGGAAACTAAGACATTATAAGACCAAAATGTCACTACCCCATTTACGTTTGGTTTTCTTCTGACATGTATGTAATCCAGCTGGAGCTGGCTCTGATGCCGGGAGTGAAATACATTACCCAGAAGGAGAGGAGCACCTTTCTTTGCTTATTTTTCTCATCAGTTTGGTTTTTTTTTTAATTGGAAGATGACACTGTGACAACTTTGAAGGACATTTGGGAGGAGGAATCCATCATTAGATTTGAAACTCTAGATGGACAGCGAGGAAAATGCATTCTAATTCATTGCTCCTTCTTCAGCAACCAGCACTGGACCCAGCACATTGTAAATAATCAATAATTATGATAACTCATAATACTCTGCTCTCATATAACTGTTTTCATTTTTGCAAGGTCCCTTGCACTCCTTTCTTTTGTAGGAAAATGAGAGGAGACTAATTGACAAGTGCTGAGCTGAGCTGCTTTTGGTCTAACACTTTATAGTATCATCAGTGTTGTCTCCATCTTTCCACATGTCCTGCACATCCTAGTTTTATGTATTCATTTTTTAGCTGCGGTGTGTCTTCGTTGCTGCACGTGGACTTTCTCTGGTTGCAGCAAGCGGGGGCTTCTCCTCGTTGTGGTTTGCTGGTTTCTCCTTGTGGTGGCTTCTCTCTTACTGTGGAGCACGGGCTCTAGGTGCGTGGGCTTGGCGGTTGCAGTTTGTGGGCTCTAGAGCGCAGGCTCAGTAGCTGTGGCGCAGGGGCTTAGTTGCTCTGCAATATGTGGGATCTTCCCAGACCAGAGATTGAACCGGTATCCCTTGCATTGTAAGATGGATTCTTAACCACTGGACCACCAGGGAAGCAGCACATACTAATTTTAATGAGTGCCTAATATTCTATCTAAATGATGTGCTATAAGTTACTACCCCTATTGTTGGGTATCTGGGTGTGGTTCTCAGTTTGGGGGGCTATTTTGAGTAATACCACAGTGATTATCTTTATGCAGATGGCCTTCTCTTCATGCAATATCTCCTCGGGTTGAATTCCCAGCAGTGAAATTGATAGTCAGGAGACACTGCCATCTTCATGGCTCTTGGGGCCAGTCCCTTTGGAGTGAAGGACTGTCTGATCTCTCCTGAGCTGAGCCTACAACCTCTACAGAGCCTAGAAGAGACTAGACAGTTACCCAGCAAATTGCTCCATGGAAACAGCCACAGGTCCACTTAGTTTTCTCCAGGATTGCACTCAGTCCCTGGGACTGAGCTGTGAGCCCTGAACAAGGCAGTGGCTTCAGCATCTTCAGCTTCCCCTGCTTTACTGAGGGCCACTTTCTTTGGGAAATTTGGGTGAGTGGAGAAGGGCAGGAAGGAAAACAGGAACAGTTTCCCAGCCATCAAAGACAGAGAGGGAATACCTGGAGCCTCTTCCTTCCCATCCCCTGCGTTCCCAGGGATGTCTGCCACCACTTCTGGGCCATGCCAGCTGACGGAGAGGGTGCGTCCCTTTGGTCCTGACTGTGGCCAAGGACCCCAGCCTGGACTGGCCCAGAACTGTGCCACATGAAGCAGATACCTATCTCTAGAATATTCCAGCTGGATAACACTGTAAGAATCCTCTAGAACTTTCCCCAAGCATTTATACCTTTTTGTCAACAAAAAACAGCAAGCCACCTATTACAGAAAGCAGACAGTAGCCGAAGTCTTACAGTGTCTGGACACAATGGCATTATTTTCCCAGTAACAGATACTGCCGACCAAGAAGGTGGGGCACACGGAGCAGTGCTTCTCAATCAAGACAGTATCCGAATTACTAGCTCTGATCATAGTACGGGTGTCGGTTTCAGGAGGTCTGGGAGGACCCTGAGACTCTGCATTCCTCACTAGCTCCCAGAGATGCCCATATTCTTGGTTCCCAGACTGCACTGGACGCAGCATGGGTATAAAGAAGCAGCAGTGAGTCAGGGACTGCAGCCTAGACCCACACTGCTGCTCACTGGCTGCACAGCTGAGAGCAGGACTGGTCACCATGCAGGCCACAGGGTCTTCATTCCTAAAAGTAGGGAGTGCTGGGGTCACCTGGGTCTCTTCCGCTCTGATGTTCTCATATCTGGGAAGGCTGCTCGCTCACATCCTCTGATGCACTCAGTGCAGGCTAAGCACACCAACTCTGCAGACTGGGTCCCAGGCCCAATTCTGCCA
>NW_011494673.1:3049569-3059403 GCF_000754665.1 Bison bison bison | reverse complement strand
TCTGAGCCATGCGCTCCTAGTGAGAGGGCATGCCTCTTCTCACCTCAGTTTCCTCCTCTGAAAAGTGAGGATAGCAATGCCCCCTGCCCGTGGGCGCCCACAAGGGAAGAAGGAGCTAATCTGTGTGTGCAGTGCCTGGCGAGCCCTCAGAAAGCATCAGCCCCTCAGAACAGGGTGAGCCTCATGGGCGAGCCCTGCACTGCCACCTGTGCAAAGGGAAGCTGAGTTCAGCCCTGACCCACTGTTCCGCGTCCAGCCCTCTGGGTCTCGCCGCCCCTGCCCTGTGGCATCTACCACCCTTTCATGGGCCACTATCTCTGGGGCTCATTGCTGTCTGATGCTGTTACATAACTGACCTGGGAGGGTGCTCTTTAAAATGCATTTTCTTTGGGTCTTCAACTAGAATTTTTAATGCCTCGTGTGTGTGCTGTTTGATCTTTTTAAAGAAGACTGGTGAATAACTGAACAAGTGACCGAATGGTGGTTTAGACCGGTGTCCCCTGCTGTGTCTCTGGTCTTCATCGCTCAAGCAGAGCCCTGGGAAGCCACCCTGTATCCCCCGCCACCCACCCCCTGTGTTTGGTGGGCTGGGGCCTCTTGGCAGAGCCTGGGCTTAGGGGGAGGTCGTGGAGCTGAGACCAGCAGAGAGACCAGACATGGCTCAGGCCAGGCCTCACCATGCTTCTCTGAGGCGGGTCTGGTGTTGGGACTGTACGGAGAGGCAGTTGTAGGATGGCACTATGGCGTCACCCCATTGTTGGGGGAGCCAGGTGCTGCTACTCCCTTCACTCTGGGGCTCCTCAGCTCCCCCGATGGGTGGAGACAGCATCCCCAGGTCTAGGGCAGGAGAGGCGAGGCTGCAGAGCCTGCCGGCATGTTCCCTCTCCAGACTCCACCCTGCCAGGAGTCAGGGCCTTTGTTCTGGGGAGCCAAAGGGTACCGGAAGCATCTCTGATCCCTTTGATTATCACCCCCGCCCCCGCCATACACACGTGTTATGTTTCCCCTGTACAGTGTTTTTACCTGTGTTTACTCAGGAATCTTTTCCCAAACCCCAGAACCGCAAAGAGAATGTATTCCCATTTCACAGATGATGAGACAGCTCAGAGAGGTTAAGCAACTTGCCTGGGGTTACACAGCAAAGGAATCAGGGGCAGGATAGAGGATTCAGGAGCCCTGACTGCACAACAACCTCTCTGTTGCCCCGAGCCACGCACAGCCACAGAGGGAGACGAGTCCCAGCCCAGTCTAGGGTCTGCTGAGTAGTGGGGGCAGAGGAGGTGAATGTGCGGCTGTGTCAGCAAGGGCTCAGGCACAGTTTAGGGATTTGGATTTGGTTCTGCTGTGCTCCTTGTAGCCCCAGTGGCTATGCTGAGCCGAGGGCTGCCTGCTTTCCATCCCACACCACCACGCATCCTTTCTGAGGGAGGCTACAGACAGGCAAGAGTGTGGATGAGCAGGGTACTCTGTGCAGAGCTCACTACAACTCTAGGAGCTGTGTTGATGGGAACGTTCAGGGCCCATCACACCCAGCTCCTGCCCAGAGAAAGGACCTCATGACCTGAGGGCCCTCAGCCTTGTACTTGGGATAGCAGCAGTGGCCAAGGAGAGGTGGGAACAGAAAAGCAAATAACCCGAAGGTCCGCACTTGAGCACACCAGCCAGGAAACTCTGGGGACATGGCCAGCTCAGGACTATCCAAGGTCATGTCTTAGAGGCAGACCTGTTCAGACATTGAGGGAATGCATGAAACCTAGGACCCACCAGTGCACCCCCAACTCTAGCCACTCTCAACTTCTGGCCAGCCCCCTCCACCTCACCCTCCCACACAGCCCACCCCTGAATTCCAGGCGCGTTTAGGCTCCAGGCCTTTGTTCATACTGTTTTCTCCACCTGGATGGTCTTCCCTTTCTTTCCATTTTCCACCAAATGAACTTGGTTTTCAAGTTGCAGCTCAGATGAGACCACAAGAGTGAGACCTTCTTGGAGCCCCTCTTACTGCCCCAAGACACGTGGTCATTATCTGTTTCGATGCCAGTTTCCCTGGCAATAATGCCAGCCTCTGTGCAGTGGGCTAAGGTATAGCAAAGTCTGGCACAGGACCCAGAACCCAGTAGGTGTCCTTTCTCCTTCCTCCAGGTCAGGAGCCCTGTCTTAGTCGGGCTTATCACCGTTAGTTAATGACAGTGATAGCCATCTGGAAGCAGCCATGCATTGAATGACTACTATGAAGTGGGCACCGTGTCTGGAGATGGAGATAATTGAAAAGCAAAGAGGTAGTTTCTGCAAATCATGGAGCAGAATGCTTGGCACAAAGTCGGCGATTAATCAACGTATGTTGAATGGATGGAATGAATAAATGAGTGTGAGTAACTGAAAACCTTGGACTGCTGGAAATAATAAAAAGAGAGTGGAAAAAGCTGGGTGCGGGCTGGGCTCCAGGAACCTCCCAGCGCCTGCCTTTCTCCCCCCACCCTGCGGAGCCAGAGGGGCTGGCTGCGCACTGGCCCTTCTGCTGGGCCACTGGTTTAACGATCTCTCAGTGGCTGGCAGGTGTGCAGCAGACAGCCAGCTCACTCTGGCTGGGGATCCCCTGGCGAACAGTGCTGTCTCCGTGGCTCTCTGAGTCAGCCGGGTCCTTGTCCTACCCCGCCTGGGGCCCGGCAGAATTACTGGAGTGAAACCAAACCAGATGATTCTGAGCCTCAGCCCCAGTGCCCCAGGAGTGGTGGGAAAAGTTCAGTTCTGAACAATGAAGCCAGGCTTCTGGTCCCAGCTCTCCCTCCAACCCAGATGGCCCATCTGGCCCTGGCCATCACTGCAGCTTCTAGCCACAAGGAAGCCCTGCTGAATTCTGTCTCTCAGCTCAATAGCTCTACCTTCTCCATCACTAGCCCATGGCACACCCCTTAGAAACCAGATGTTGGCTCATAAATTGAACAGAAGTTTTATTAGTAACTAAATGCAGTTCCACAAATCCAGAAAACCACCTCATCCACACAGCCAAGCACCATCACAATGCCTCTAAAAATACTTGGGAAAGCTTTTATTGGAATGGGGGTGTCCCAGCTTTCTGGAAAGTTACAGTTGAGATAAACATAAGCCTCAAATCGCACTCCGCGTGACTTCTCCCTAATCCTTTCCAAATGGCCACGATCTCATCCCCTTGCTGCCAAGTGTTCTGAATTCTGAACGCCTCGTGGTGAGCTGCTCACACCAGGACCTGCCAGAAAAGCTGCAGGGATAGCCCAGGCCAGGGAGGGAAAAGAAAACACAAAACTGCCCATGTTGAGTGCAACTGCAGGGCCTGACCCTCCCCATACCCAGAGCCTCTTTCTCCTGTTCTCTGCTCCATCTCCCCACGCCTGGCACCGGGCTTGGCACATGGGAGGGAGGGGCTCCATGAATACTTGTGGAATGAACATAAATTTGAATAATTGGTCATTTCCAAGATTTTCAACTCTACTTAGACACCAGTTTAACAAAAAAGTAAAATACGAAAATCTCCACTTAATCAGATGATGATTCACTTTGTAAAAGAAAGCTTCAGTTTGCAGAGGGATTCACTCTGGTGCATCTGTAAGTAGCCAGGGACACCAGTGTATTTCAAGTGAGATGCAGCATGCAGCCGGTATGTCAGGAAGCCAGCAGCCACATCAAGTCCCCTTACTGCCATTGCTACACAGACCCCAGATCTCTGAGGCAGCCCAGTCCCTAAAGTCAAGGGGTTCTGGTCCAATTCATAAACATTACACTTGACCAGTGGGCAGTTCAGAGGCATAGATTTCAAGAGCTGATGTGAGTGGTGTGCCCTGTTCCGACTGGAGTTGCTCAGGTCCGCTGGAGTGGTCCAACCAACAGAGCATATGCCCAACATGTGGAAAGTGCATTATAAAGCTCATTGCTGTGCATTATTCAGCCAAGCAGGCTGGTCCTGTAGGCGCCTCCATGTTAAGAATGAATACATTTATAGTGTAGTGATTACAGGCAAGTGCTGAGGACCCTGGCCTGCCTTAGGGTTCCAGCTCTGTCATTCACTAGGGGGGTTGCCAGGGAACATCTTCTGGCCACTCACTTAAGAAGTCCGGCTCACTGCCTTCATCTCCACCCCTGTCCAATCTCCCAGGCATGACCCATCCAAGACCCCAGCCTCACATTCCTTGACCATATCATCTATAGCAGTGTTTTCCTCTATCCGCCTCCAGCAAGTCCTCTGTTCCGTCCATGACCAGTGAACTGCACTGCCTTCAGAGCTATGACTAGTGAGCTGCACTGCCTTCAAAGCCCATCTTCTAGTCACCACCTCCCACTTTTCCAGCTCACATCCTCTGTTGCCCCAATATAGTATTCCTTGGATCCCAAACCTGTAGTCTCTACTCTGATGTTTCCATTATTTTCTTTGGGCCCTCATTTCTTTCCTAACCCAGCTTAGATTCACTCTCTGCGAGGACCCTTAACCTCCTTGCCCCTCTCTCTCCCTGCATTGTGTCCCTATACCTACCCTGCTGCTGCTGCTAAGTCACTTCAGCCATGTCTGACTCTGTGTGACCCCATAGACGGCAGCCCACCAGGCTCCTCCACCCCTGGGATTCTCCAGGCAAGAACATTGGAGTGGGTTGCCATTTCCTTCGCCAATGCATGAAAGTGAAAAGTGAAAGTGAAGTCGCTCAGTCGTGTCTGACTCTTCGAGACCCCATGGACTGCAGCCTTCCAGGCTCCTCTGTCCATGAGATTTTCCAGGCAAGAGTACTGGAGGGGGTTGCCATTGCCTTCTCCAATACCTACCCTGATACCATCAAAATACCAGCTTTCCACCCATTCCTTACCTGTGCCCAAGCTGCTCCATGTGACTAGAAAAAAATCATGCAAAGATGCTGACCAGTCCAACTTTAAATTAATGACCCTGGGGACCAGCCAGACACTCCATCCTGGCAGACTCTCCTCCTATCTTCCTACTGTGTCAGTTCACCGCTTATTCGTCTTCTTCCCAGGGAGGCTGACTTCCTAGCCTCCCACACCCCTCACTCTCTGCTCACACTTCATTGAGAAAATAAAAGTAATCAGACAGAGACTCTTTCATCTTTACAACTCCAAATCCGTTCATCATGTGGAGCTGCCTCTCCCTTAAAACAGCAGATGGACTGCCCACTTTCAAATGCCTGCCTCACTGGGTCTCATCCTGTCCAGCTTTCTCAAAGACTTTGTTTTTGCCATTACACACACCATGGTCTGTCCTCCAGTATGCAAACATGCTGTATTTTCTTCCTTCTTAATAGACCCCTCCCTTGACCCTTTTCATCATCCTCCAGCTGCCTCCCCATTTCGCTGCTTCTTTTTACAGGAAAACATCTCAAAAGAGTAGTCAACATCTCTCTTCCTCCACTGGATCCACCTCAAACCAGAGTCCAGCCCCATATTTCCACCGAGTCTGCTCTTGTAAGATCCCCCATGGCCTCCTTACTATAATTCCAGTGATGACTTCCCTATCTTCATCTTACTCAGCATCTCAGCAACATTTGACACCACTGGCCATTCCTCCTTGAAATCCTCTTTTCTCTTGGCTTTTGAGGCACCATGCACTCCTTGACCCGCACTGGCTGCCATCCAGTCTCCTTTGCTGAAACCTCTCCTCTCTGCTCTCTTACTGTTAGAGGGTCCCTTTCTCCCTGGATTCTCTTTCCAGACCTTGTCACTCGACCTGTAGGACAGGAAAACTTTTTTATTCTGTCCCCTTAGGTTCTAAACCTGGAGCACTGCAAATTAAATTGATAAAAGAGATGAACATAAGAAAAGGCTTATTATGTATGCATATGGAGGCCTTTATAGAAAAGAATTGAAGACCCAAAGAAAGAGCAATTAAGCCTGGGGCTTATATGCCATTTTAACAAAGCTGTAAATTGTGGAGAAGTTATAAGGAAGAGACAAGGGTTTGGGCTTCTAGGAGCAATAGGCTGTGAGAAGGTAAACATATGGGGAAAACTTATGGACAGAGGAGCCTGGCAGGCTACAGTTCATGGGGTCATAAAGAATAGGACATGATTGAGTGACTAACACTTTCAAAAAACCTTTTCAATGGAAGGTAAGGGTTATTTTAGTAAGCTTTGTTGTGCAGACTCCATCTCTTGCAGTCTTGGGGTGAGAAGTGTCTCTGGTGATTAAGAGTTGTTCTTCTTTCCTGCTATAGTTGAGAGGAGGGGGACACCTTCACAAAGGAAAATTTATACCTTACCTTTGGGCTTATAGGGGAAGGGTAGAGAGCTTTTCCTGCATCTGTTGTTTCTCTATTGCCTCTAGCTCAGAGTAATCCTTATGCCAACGTTGAATATTTTGGGGTAACATTCTTTGAGCCCCTTCAACACTGTTGGCTTTAAACCCCATCTATCTTCTGATGACTTCTAGATGAATAACCCCAATCTTCCACATTATGCTTCAAAAGACTGGAGGTCCAACAGCCTAACTGGCATCTCTGTGTGGAGGTCTAGTATGTATCAAAACTTAAGAAGACCAAAGTAGAACCCTTGATTTCTGCTCTATTCCAGCCTTCTTCATCTCAACCATTGGCACCATCATGAGGAGCTGTCCTGATTCCTTTCTCTCTAATCTTCCATATTCATCATCAAATCGGGTCAGCTCAATCTGCAAAATATGCTCCAATTTTGTTGCAGGAGGGGGGACCCCTTCCAGAGCCCAAGAGTGGACTCTTGTCTAACACTTGGAAATGAATTGTCCAAGGAGATACATGTGCTGATGAAGAAAGAGACTTTATTGGAAAGGGGCACCTAGTTAGAGAGCAGCAGGGTAAGGAGCTCAGGAGAACTGCTCTGCCACGTGGCTCAGAGCCTCAGGTTTTATGGTGATGGGGTTAGCTTCCGGATTGTCTCAGGCCACTCATCTTGCCTGTGCCCATATTTGGTCTGACTCAGGGTCCTTCCTGGTGGCACATGCATCCCTCAGCCAGGATGGATTCCAGTGTGAAGGAATCTGGGAATCTGGCTATCTCCTCCTTCTTTTGGTCCCTCCCAAATTCTGGTTAGTTTTTTGGACAGCAACACCATGTTCCTTATTGGGACCTCCTGTTGTGAGACTACTCAGAAAGTGGTTGTCACTGTGCCTGGTTGATGGTTTTGGTCAACATTTCCCCACCTCCATCCCCTGTCTCCATGCCTATCACTACTGGGATACGTTGATCACAATCATCGTATGTTGCTGGGACAACCAAATCAGTCTCCCAACGAATCCTCCAGCTTCCTCTCTGCTCTTTGACCTCTTTTCCACACAGCAGCCAAAAAGATCTTTTTTTCTTTTTTTGCCTCATTGCAGTGCGCAGGCTTCTCCAATTGTGGTGTGCTAAGATCCGCAGCATGTTGGAGATCTTAGTTCCCCGATCAGGGATTGAATCCATGTCCCTTGTGTTGGAAGGCGGATTCTTCACCCCTGGACCACCAGGGAAGTCCACAAAGAGATCTTTAAAAGTATGAATCAGTCAAGTCCTTCCCTTATTTGAAACCTGCCAATGACTTCCTGTTGCAGGAAATCTGTCTCTTCATCGTGACCCACACGGCCCTGAGTGACCTGGCCCTGCCTCCTCTGGGCCTCACTGGTACTGCTGTCCCCTTTGCTCAGCTCACTGTAGCCAAATTAGACTTGTTAGATTTCATTGCATTTGCATTTGCTGTTTCTGCTGCTTGGAGCCCTGTTCCCTAGATGTCCCCTCGGCATAGCTGACTTCTCAACGACATTCATGCCTCGACATCTAAAATGAAAACGTCACCCCTGAGGAACCTTCTCTAACCACCTGACCACGATAGTGCCGCCCACTCTCCCCCAGCTGCTGTTCATCACACTGCTGTCTTATTAGGGTATATACCACTTTCCTAAGTCATCCACTTCCTGTATTTACTTGTTTATTGCATGGCCTCTAGCCACTCCCTGCTCTATGAGAACAGAGGTCTTGTCTCATCTACTGTTATATTCTCAGTGCACAGCACAGCACCTGGTGTTTGTTAAACGAACAAACTTCTAAAGCTTCTGTTTTAGCACCTACAAAAGGGGAATAAAACAGTGTCTATCTCACACGGTTGTTGGGAGAATTATATGAGACCATGAATATAGGTGCTTCATCTGGCCATGGCATTTAATAAACACTTTAATATGAGTTAGTGTTTTTATTAGTAATTTGGCTGATATCACACAGCGAGTGGCAAAGCTGAAGCCCAGATCCTTTGCTCATTCCCGTGTGTATGATGCCACCTCTCGTGGTAGGCCTGGGGGAGCAGTGTGCGGGAGGTCAGGACTGGCCTGCCTTAGGCATTTTGAGGATGAGCAACTGGTAAAACTGCTTAGTAGGTTTAGGTCTTATCAGAGGTCATATTGAAAGCTGGGCAGAAATGCCTTAGATTTGGCGTGAGGAGCATTAAGGGGCCGATACACGTTCTTGAGCAGGAGTATAATGCGATGATGAGTGTTTGAGAAGAACATTCTGGCTGATTAGTCACTATATAGTTATGCTATTAAATCAGGCAATCCAGTTAGTCTAAATTGTCGGTCTGTAAACGGCCTGGAAACAACCAGATAATTGTGAAGTCCCTTGTTTTGGCTGTTCACTTTAACATTTAAATCAGCCCACTACCAGCTGTCCCATTCAGTTTATGGGGAGCTTATGTGTCTCTAAGGTGGCAAATCCTCGCGTTTGTAATATTCATCTCTGAACTGCTATGTGATTCCAAACTCATTCAAAGGGATTGCCAGTGTGTATTATTTCTTCATTAGCTCTAAGTGGCTCATGATATATGATAGCTCTGGTGTATGCACTGTGGACAAAGAGCAGAATTTGGCACATCCAACTTAGCAGCTGTGTACAAATCTTTCTCACAATGACATCTCTCTTATGTGGTCGTGGGAAGGACCCACGTAATTGGCCACATAACAGGTCAGTAAGTGTTGTTCATTTGTTAATGTGGCAGCCCCGGATGCTAAATACTTGTGTGCAGAGTGATTTGAGTGGAGGTGGATAGCGATAAGGGCCAGGCCAATTATCTGTGGCCTTTGGAAAGGAGAAGAGGAAGCATGAGAAATATGAGAGATGTTCTCAGGAGCCAAATGGCAGGGTCTAGTAACTGACATTCAGCGTGACTCAATATGATCCCTGCTACTCTTGGTTCTCATCCTCTCTTCCTCCTCGATTTCTTGACATCAAAGTTACACATGAAGATCTAAGGAAAAGGGCTAACTGTGGGCCTGGGGATCTCTGTGATGCATCCGGAGATTTGTATTCATGTCTAATAATGGGAGGAAGGGAGTTGAGGATGCTGCAGCTGTACAGAAGGTAGAGAGTGAAGTCAGGCTGAGTCTGGATGAAAAAGCCCCTCCTCCAAAGCAGAATTCAACAGGGTAGCCCTCCGCACCCCCAACCACTGCTCAGAGATTGCTGGGGGCAGCTTCTGTGTCCAGCAGGTGAGAAAGGCACTGAGGGAGGCTGGCCTGAATGCAAAGGATGTTAGTGTGTAGCAGTGACCTTAATTCATGACATCTTTGTCAGCATCACCTTCATCTTCTTCTAAATCCCTGGTTTATATCTTTTTAAATGTTTTTTCAATAAACTGTGGAAAATTCTGAAAGAGATGGGAATACCAGACCACCTGACCTGCCTCTTGAGAAATCTGTATGCAGGTCAGGAAGCAACAGTTAGAACTGGACATGGAACAACAGACTGGTTCCAAATAGGAAAAGGAGTACGTCAAGGCTGTTTATTGTCACCCTGCTTATTTAACTTATATGCAGAGTACATCCTGAGAAACGCTGGGCTGGAAAAAGCACAAGCTGGAATCAAGATTG
>NW_011494673.1:3048860-3049109 GCF_000754665.1 Bison bison bison | reverse complement strand
AATAGATGGGGAAACAGTGGAAACAGTGTCAGACTTTATTTTTGGGGGCTCCAAAATCACTGCAGATGGTGACTGCAGCCATGAAATTAAAAGACACTTACTCCTTGGAAGGAAAGTTATGACCAACCTAGATAGTATATTCAAGAGCAGAGACATTACTTTGCCAACAAAGGTCTGTCTAGTCAAGGCTTTGGTTTTTCCAGTGGTCATGTATGGATGTGAGAATTGGACTGTGAAGAAAGCTGAGCA
>NW_011494673.1:3022957-3048655 GCF_000754665.1 Bison bison bison | reverse complement strand
AAAGATTGAAGGCAGGAGGAGAAGGGGACGACAGATGATGAGATGGTTGGATGGCATCACCAACTCGATGGACATGGGTTTGGGTGAACTCTGGGAGTTGGTGATGAACAGGGAGGCCTGGCATGCTGTGGTTCATGGGGTCACAGGGAGTCGGACACGACTGAGTGACTGAACTGAACTGAACTGAAATGTTTTTCCATAAAATTTCTTCTTCTTTTATAGCTGTTTATGGCTGAAGGGCACTCTAAGTTCAGCTAGGAGCTGAGTACTCTGCTCAATTCTGTCCTAGCTCCTGACCCTCCCCTCTCCCCAGGGCTGAGGAAGAGGAAAGAGCTGATGCAGACTCTGCAGAGAAAGGCCCAGTTCTCAGTATAATGTGATTGAGTGAGCCAACATCTGCAAGGCCCTGGCTGTTCTCCCTTGTAATTTTCCCAGGGTTTTCAACCTCCGAGTGCTGCCACTTCAGTGACACACATGTCGTTTAGAGCTCCTCCCAGCCCCTGTGAGCTAGGCACAGGGAAGCCTGTGGTTAGAGTTGAACTTTCAACCAATGACCTGTCTTACCCAGAACTGGGACAAAAATGTTTTTATGTATCAAGAATCCAGAACAAACTTGAGGTAGAGATGCATGCATGTGTGTTACTGATTTCACATTCTATGTACATCAGTGAGTAAGCAGACAAAGTCCCTGCTGCATGGAGCTAACATTCTAGTTGGAGGAGGCAGTCGGTCAACAAATAAGTAAAAGGCAGACAGTGATAAATGCTATTAAAAGAATAAGGTAACAGAATGAAGAGTGATGGAAGTAGGGGTGCTTTTTTGGACAGGGTAATCTAAAAGGGTCTCTGATGACATGACCCTTGAGGAAAGACATGGGGTGAAGCAAGGGAGCAAGCCGTGTGGCTGCTTGGAGGAAGATTATTCCAGCAAGTGTCAAGGTCCTTAAGCAGGAGTTCGCATGGTTTGTTGGAGAAGCAGCAAAGAGGCCAGTGTACCTGGAGGAGTGTGTGAAGAAGGGTCAGGTGGGAGAATGTTAGAATGTGAACTCAGAGCAATATGTATGTGTGTTAGTCACTCAGTTGTATCTGACGCTTTGCGACCCCATGGACTATAGTCCACTAAGCTCCTCTGTCCATGGGATGCTCCAGCCAAGAATACTGAAGTAGGTTACCATGCCTTTCTCCAGGGGATCTTCCTGACCCAGGGATTGAACCTGGGTCTCCTGCACTGCAGGCAGACTCTTTACCATCTGAGCCAATAGCCAAGGACTAAATCATGCAGGGTCTATGGTCCATGGCAAGGCCTTGAGATTTTACTCTAAGTAAAATGAGAGCCTTAGGAGGGTTGTGAGAAAGAGGAATGCAGTGAGTTTATAGGCATAGGGGACCAAATGTCGAAGCATGGAAACTAGTTAGGAGGCTTTTGAAATATTCCAGGTGAGAGATGATGGTGACTTGGACACGAGTGTGATGCGCAGTGTCAGAGAAGAGTGATTAGATCTTTCAGAAAAGATATATTCACTAAGTATAGAAATCTATACTTATTTTCTTGGGCTCCAAAATCACTGTGGACAGTAGCTGCAGTCATGAAATTATAAGATGCTTGCTCCTTGGAAGAAAAGCTATGACAAACCTAGAGAGTGTATTAAAAAGCAGAGACATTACTTTGCTGACAAAGGTCCGTATAGTCAAAGCTGTGGTTTTTTCAGTAGTCATGTATGGATGTGAGAGTTGGACTATAAAGAAAGCTGAGCACTGAAGAATTGATGCTTTTGAACTGTGGTGTTGGAGAAAACTCTTGAGAGTCCCTTGGACTGCAAGGAGATCCAACCAGTCCATCCTAAAGGAAATCAGTCCTGGATAGTTATTGGAAGGACTGATGCTGAAGCTGAAACTCTAATACTTTGGCCACCTGATGCGAAGAACTGACTCATTGGAAAAGATCCTGATGCTGGGAAAGATTGAAGGCGGGAGGAGAAGAGGATGACAGAGGGTGAGATAGTTGGATGGCATCACTGACTCTATGGGCATGAGTTTGAGCAAACTCCAAGAGATGGTGGTGGACAGGGAAGCCTGGTGTGCTGCAGTCCATGGGGTTGCAGAGTCAGACACGACTGAGTGACTGAACAACAGCAACAACATAGAAATCTAGGTTAAAGGGCTGTTTTGTTTTTTGTTTTTTTAATTTCATCATTCAGAAGGTTGTTTCTTGCATAGTTTCTGACAAGAAGTCTGTGATTTTTATATTCGTTTATGTTTAAATAAGCAATTCATGGGGTCGCAAAGAGTCGGACACGACTGAGCAACTGATCTGATCTGATTTTTAAATAATGTGCCCTTTTCCGCTCTGGCTGTTTTTAAGATTTTCTCTTCATTCTTGATTTTCAGCAATTTGACTTTTAAAAATTGTTCACTTATTTATTTGGCCACACAGCTTGTGCGATGTTAATTCCCCAGCCAGGGATTCCCCAAACCCATGGCCCCTGCAGTGAAAGTATGGAGTCCTAACCACTGAACTGCCAGAAAATTCCCTTGACAATTTGATTGTGATGTGCCTCCGCAGAGTTTTCTATATGTGTTTACCCTACTGTGGGCTTCTTGGATCCGTGTGTTTATAAGTTTTATTAACTTTGAAAATTTTTTGACCAAAATTTGTCAAATAGTCTTTTTTTTACTTCCATTATCTCTTTTTTGGACTCCAATTACACATATATTAGACTACCTGATACGGTTTCACAGGTAACTGAGGCTCTTGCTTTCTTGTTTTTTCAGTCTTTTTTTCCCCCCTCACTGCTTCATTTTGGATAGTTTTTATTGCTATGTCCAAGTTAAGTGTTTTTTTTTTTTTCTGCAGTGTCTAACGTAGTATTAATCCTATCCAATGGAAATTTTCTTTCAAATATTATATTCTTTATCTCTAGAAGTTCCGCTTAGTTCTTTTCAATTTTTTTCCCATTTCTCTCATTAAGTTCATCTTTTCCTTCAAATCCTTGAGCATATTCAATATATTAATAATAGCTGTTTAAATGTCTTTGCTCATTCCCTAATCTCTGCCATAGCTGGGTCTGTTTATGTTGACAGATTTTCCTCTTTGTGGATTACATGTTCCTTCTTCTTTGTATGTCTGATCCTTTTTTATTAGAGACCAGAATATTGTGAGCTTTACATTTTTGATGGTTGATTATGCTGTCCTCCTTTAAACAGGGGTAGACTCTGTTATGGCAGACAGTTAAGCTGCTTATGGGTAAGTTTGATCTTTTCTAGGCTTGTTTTTAAGCTTTTTAAAGTGAGGTCTAAAAGAGCCTTTTCTCTGGGACTAATTTAGCCACAGTGTTAGGGCATACCCTTTCTAGGGCTTAGTGGAATTCCTCGTGTGTTTATTGAAGCCTCTTCACCCAGGAACTCAGGTGATTCCTGGCTCTATGAGAGCTCTGGGAATTATTTGGCTTACAGCTCTCTGGCAACTGTCCTTTCCTGGAAGTCGTTCACCGCCACCCCCATCTTGGTCTTGAGGAGCTTCACCCTATACCTGCACTGACTGTTATTCAGCCGAAGACTCAGGGAACCCCTGCACAGATTTCTGGAGCTCTTTCTCTTGGTAGTTCCTTCCTCTCTAGTCTGCTACCCTGCAAGTCTGCCTTTTTTTTGGAAGCTGCTTTGTCCTTCAGTGAGACCGCTAGGTTCTGGATCCCTATTCCCTCTATTGCTATCTGCAAACTGCATCCAAGCAGAATACCAGGGCAATCAAAAGTTTCACCCTGTTTGTTTCCCTCTCTCAGGGACCATAATCTTGTACTACCTGTCTTCCAGGGCCTGAAAATAATTACTTCATAAATTTTGTCCAGTTTCCTAGTGGTTTATGTTGGGAAAGAAATCTGGATCCAGTTATTCCCTCATGGCCTGAAGAAAAAGCCAGTGGTTAGATTCTGGATCTATTTTGAAGGTAGATTTGCTCATGGATCAGATACAGAGTATGAGATAAAGGAAAGAATCAAAAAGGACTCTAAGATTTTTGAACTGAACAACTGGAAGGATGGACTTGTCATTTACTGAGATAAGGAAAGATTTAATAGAACGAAGAAGAGGGTGGTTGGGAGGGAAAATAAAGAGCTCAGTTTTCAAAATATTTATTTTGAGATGTCTCTTGACTTCAAATTGAATGTCAGTCAGGCAGTTGGAACCGAGATGCAGATTTAGAATTTGTGAGTCTCTGGACCACTGGTTCTTAACCCTGTCTGCAGCAATATTAACATCACTTAAGGGGCTTCCCTGGTGGTCCAGTGGCTAAGAATCCAGGCTCCCAATTACAGGGGGCCTCAGGTTCCATCCCTAGTCAGGGAACTAGATCCTACATGCTGCAACAAAGAGTTTGCATTTTGCAACTAAAGATCCTGCACGCCACAAAGAAAGATTAAAGATCCCACATGCCGCAATTAAGACCTGGCATGGTCAAATAAATAAACATTTTTTTAAATCACTTAAGAAACTTCAAAAAAAGAAATCAGTATTCAGACCTGACCTTAGGCCAATTCAATCAGAATCACTGGGGATCAGGCCTGGGAACTGATACTTTTAAAAGTTCACCAGATGATTCCAATGTACAGGCAGGGATAAGAACCACTCTTCTATAGTATTATTTAAAGCCCTACCAAATATCAACAAGGACAGTGTTCTCAACCCTGGCTGCATATTAGAATTATCTGGGGAGGACCCCCCTGGTGGTACGATGGATAAGAATCCATCTGGGACATGGGTTCAATCCCTGGTCTGAGAAGATTCCACACGCCATGGAGCAACTAAGCCCATGGGCCACAACTGCTGAGCTCATGTGCTTCTAGAGCCCATACTCCGCAGCAAGGGAAGCCACCACAAGAAGAAGCCTGCATACTGCAACCACAAGGAACCCCTACTCGCAGGGGGTCGTAACCCCTACCCCTAACAACTAGAGAAAGTCCGAGTGCAGCAACAAAGACCCGGTGCAGACAAAAATAAACACATTTTTTAAAAATTACCTGGGGAATTTTTGAAAGTCTTGATACCCCTCCCCCCACCCCACCCTCCACCACCAATCTAACTGCATCATACTCCCCAGGGGTGGGACTTAGAAATTCATATTTTGTTAAATTCCTCGGGTAATTTCAATATACAGCCAAGATCCTACAGTGTGCTCGTTGATACCCAGAAGAGAAGTGATCTGAAGACAAAGCCTTAGTGGTCTCGAAGATAAAGGTGGGACTGAGCTAGAGGGAGAGGTCCCAGGCTTATCTCAGATGTCTGAACTGTGGCTGCCCACTCACATTTAGGAATTAGAATCAACTCTGACTGGTAGCTCAGTGGGCACAGGTGGGGCTTGTGGACTCAGGCTTCTCTTTAGGTCAGTGGGCAAGCAGGCAGTGTGATCTGTGTGGTATTGCTCAGACCCATGTCTCCCCAGGGCTCTATGGGACAGTTCATCTTCCTCCCCTCCTTGGCTGTCGTCCTCTCTGAGCAGCACCCACCTTTGCCAGTCACCCTTCACTCCTGCTGGCCACCTTCCTAAAGTCTGTTGACATTCCTCATCCACAGGAAATCTCTCTGCCCCTTTCAGTGTTTGAGCCTTAATATCCCTTTACTATCATTTTAAAAGATTCTTAGGAGGGAAAATAGATAGGATCAGGTGATGAGATGATCATTTTAAATCAGAAGTCTGCCATGTTTTTTTAAGTGTGAGGACCACTTTAAAAGCTAGAGATATTTTTACAGAACCCGTCCGACAGAAGTCACATATACTTCCAATATCTATTCATTAATAGGGAAATGGGCTTCCCTGGTGGTTCAGATGGTAAAGAATCTGCCTGCAAGGTGGGAGACCCAGGTTCGATCCCTGGGTTGGGAAGATCCCCTGGAGAAGGAAATGGCAACCCACTCCAGTATTCTTGCCTGCAGGATTCCATGGACACTTGGCGGGCTACAGTCCATGTGGTAGCAGAGAGTCGGACGTGATTGAGCGACTACACTTTCGATAGGGAAAATACATTCTGACACACAAAGCCCTCTGAACTAATTCAATACCACTTTTAAACGCATCTTTTCACCATCATAAAATCATTTGATATGTTTGGAAACCAATAGTACAAATGTAGGAGAAACTCATGACAGCTGAGCTGCCTTTGCAGTAACTGCAGTCATAGGCGTCCGAGCCCGGTGACGGGGCCCCGCGGCTGCCTTTGCAGTAACTGCAGTCATAGGCGTCCGAGCCTGGTGACGGGGCCCCGCGGCTCTAGGCCCTCGGAAGGCGTTGGAGGGTTTTGAATGAGGGGAGGGGCTGTTCCTGGAACCCTCAAGTGCTGCTAGCTTTACAGCTTTTCCCTGTCTGGTCTGGTCCAGAGTTATCTCTTTCTCTGTCAGGTGGATTCCTCCCCACAATAGAGCACATAGAATAGGTGAGCTGGCCTCCTGAGCAAATTATTTCCCCGAGAAAACAAAAAGGAGCTTAGAGAAATCGAAATTTCTGTTTGTCTTTTACTCATTCTCCCACCTTTTTCTTCTCCATCCTTCCCTATCTTTAGAAACTCTGTTCCTTGTTCTCTAATAGTACAACTGGTCAACATTTCAAAGCCCCATGCTAAGTGCTTTGCACACTTTATCTTACACAGTCCTCATCACCTGCTGTGGAAGTGGGTACCATTCATACCCTCACTTTTCAGATGAGGAAACCGAGGCAAAGAGAAGTTCAATGGCCTTCTCAGATGAAAGAGCCAGAGAGTGACAGAACTGAGATCCTAAGCCAGGTGGCCCTGCGGCTTCTGCCATTTCACCCACCTCCCACCCTACCCCCTGGACGGCAGAGTTGGTGCCCCTTGAATGATGAGGAATTTAGAGATATAAAGGATACTTAATAAATGACTGAATTGGGGAAAGACATCGACATGTCTCCAAGCCTCCCAAAGGGCCTATCCTCTGCTGGCAGGCTCCCTGCTTTCCTCCAGGGAACCTCCTTTAGTTTCAGGGCTCTACAGACTGGGCCCAGTCCCTCCAACCCCGAGAAGGGTTAAGGTTCTCCTTGCTGCACCCTCAGCTCTGGCCAAACTAGACCAGATACTATGTACCTCATTATGTTACCTCATTATATTACCTCTGCCCAGAATACCTTCCCCCATCCATCCCCCTGTACTTCCCCCTAATCCATGCCATGCAACAGCCACTTCTCTGCAGAGCCCATCCTGATAATGCAGGCTTCATGACCCTCTTTCTTAGCTTCTGCTTATGGTCATCTGACCACCCACCTCTGACCCATCATGGCCTTATCTGCTCACAGATGTGTGACTTCCTACCCTACCATGCTGTCAGACCCTGACTTTAAAAAAATAATGACAAAATGAATCGTCTATAATTCATTAAAATAATATATGCCAATTAGAACTCCTGAAAAAATCCCCACATTTTCACCATAAAATAGAACCACTACAAGTCTTTTTTTTTTTCTGGACAAAGATTTGGGATTCTAAAAAAAATTGGGGGTCCTGCTTTTTATATACTTATATATATATAATGACTTCCCCAGTGGCTCAGCTGGTAAAGAACCAGCTTGCAAATTCAGGAGAGGTGGGTTTGATCCTTGGGTCAGGAAGATCCCCTGAAGAAGGAAATGGCAACCCACTCCAGTATTCTTGCCTGGGAAATCCGATGGACAGGGGAGTCTGGCAGGCTACAGTCCATGGGGTCTTTAAAAGTCAGACACAACTGAATGCATGCGTGCATATGATGTAGGAATAAACTTTTCAAGCATTCCTGTTGCTGGACACATAGTTTTTCTTGGAGAGGATGTGCTATAGTTTTTCAGAAGCACAGTTACATTCCCTCCTCCACAGCCTAGCCAGGGACCCTCAGGATGGCATTGCTGAAGACTGTGTGAGTAATTGGGTTGTCTGGTGGGTGGAAAGAAGGTGGGTTATGTTTGGTGCATGGTACATGTTAGCTGCAGGGGGGGGGCATTAAGAGGCTGGAAAATTACAGAGAACTCATGCCGAGCCCACGTCTGCCAGCAAAGGGCATTTAAAACAGATCCCAGGAAATTATAGTTTTTGCCATCTATGAGTTACTCAGACAGGAAAGTACACAGGAGTGATGTGTTTTAGTAAGAGCACAGAGAACAATGGGGCTAGCCATCTCTAGGGCCTGGGGAGGTAGGGTGTGAAAAAGGCTTTCCTAGGTGCTGCTATCAGTAAGCAAGCCCTGCCTTTAAGAGCTGATATAGAGATGCGGGGCTTCCCTGAGCTGTGTGGCCTTGAGGGACAGGCTGAGACCAGCTGAGAACTGATATGATGAGAATTCCTTTGGCCTATTTTATCCCCGGGATGCCATGTATATGTCGAGAGAGAGAGGTGGGGGGCTGAGGCAGCAAAGATGGGGTTCAGGCATATCTGTGTGTCCGACATCAGGGTCAAGGTCTGTCTCCTCTGAGACAGAGGAGTCAGTCTGAAAAAAAGAGGTAAAATTGGCGGTGTCACGAATGTTTCATGGCCTTTTGCTGCCACCTAAGAGCAGGCCCTGGGGACTCCACACCACATCTAGGGGAGCCTGCTCCCAGGAGACCCCTTTATGAAAAGGATCTGTGCCCTGCTCCCATCAGTGGCGCAAGAGCTATGAGAACTGAAGCTGGTGGATGGTGCTGCACTCCGTGGCAGAGGGATGGGAAATAGACTTTGAAAGAGGAAAACAAATATCATATATTAAGGCATATATATGGAATCTAGAAAAATAGTACTGATGAACCTATTTACGGGATAAGAATAGAGACACAGACATAGAATGTGGATTTGTGGACACATCAAGGGAAAGCAGAGAAGGCAAGGGCACCCACTCCAGTACTCTTGCCTGGAAAATCCCATGGACGGAGGAGCCTGGAAGGCTGCAAGTCCATGGGGTTGCTGAGGGTTGCACACGACTGAGTGACTTCCCTTTCACTTTTCACTTTCATGCATTGGAGAAGGACATGGCAACCCACTCCAGTGTTCTTGCCTGGAGAATCCCAGGGACAGGGGAGCCTGGTGTCGCACAGGATCGGACACGACTGAAGCGACTTAGCAGCAGCAGCAGCAAGGGGAAAGAGAGGGAGGGACACATTGAGAGGGTAGCATTAACAAATATACATTACCATGTATAAAATAGATAACTATTTTATATAGTCTCTGAAACTGGCTCTCAGAGAGAAACGTTAAAGTTCAGTTATGATGTCTGGGTGGGAAGTTGCTGGGGAAGTTCTGGGTGATCCTCCACCCTGCAGAAAAAAAAAATAATAAAATAAAATAAAATAGATAACTAGCAGGAAGTTGCTATACAACACAGGGAACCCGGCCTGCTGCTCTGTGACAACCTAGAGAGGTAGGGTGGGGGGTGGCTGAGAGAGAGGCTCAAGAGGGAGGGGCTATGTATACACTTATGGCTGATTTGTGTTGTTGTACAGCAGGAATCAACACAACGCCGTAAAGCAGTTATCCTCCAGTTAGGAAAAGAAGTGTTGAACATTCTTCTCCAGATCCCCAGAACCACAGCAGCAGGGGAAGAGGAAAGATGAGCCATTCTGCACCTGAGCCCAGCTTCCAGAAGACCAGTCCAGGGGCAGTGTCCAGAATCTCCTGACCGTCCTTTCTCCCAAAGAGCCAGCAGGGCACACACCGGGGGGAATACACCCCATTGCCTTGTGGGGCATCTGTCCAGCCAGGGGGCAGCTGTACCCAGTGGGCCAGCTGAGCTTCCCACAGGTTTCTGCTCTGAAAGCCCCAGATGGTCACAAACCTGCAAGGGGAGCCACCCACCATGGGGTCCCTGAGCCGAATTCTGACACCACCTCAACCACTTACTTGCCTTGGACCGTGCCTTTCTGAGCCTCAGACTGTGCATCTAAAAACTGGATAGTAGTCCCCCAATCATGGATGCTTGGGAAAAAGGAAGATAAATTCTGTGAAAATGACCTCTAAAACCATAAACCCACAGAAGCCTCATAAGGAAAATGACACAGTGCAGTGATAGGAGCTTAAAAAAAAAAAAGAGGTTGTCATCTGTGCTCTGATGGAGGGGTTGTGACTATTCGTGGTGGTGATGAGGCCCTGGCAGATCTTCTTTTCATAATTCCAGGGACACCCTTGCTCAAGTAAAGTTCCCATCTCAAATAATTCCTTTAAAGAGCAAACATTCACATGTCATGTAGACTTATCCACCAGAAAAAGTGTTTCTATAGCCAGCACTTAAAACCCATCAGCTCCTCCCTGTCTTTTCTTACGTGTCCCTGTGGTGCCCTGGTTTCCTGTAAGCTTGGATCTTCTGCAGCAGCAGCAGTGTCCCTCTGACTTTGGTGCTCTCACCTTACACTCTCCCTGAGGAACTCAAGGATCCCAGTGCAGCAGCGGGTCTCAGTGGTCCCTGTTCTTGCAAATAAAACTGGAACCTGTGCAGTATGGCCAGGGGTCCAACTGAAACCTCCTGTAGGCTCCTGGCTGGCTGCAGGACCCCAGAAGAGCCCAGGGTTGCTGAGACCCTCTCCCAAGAGACTATCCCCTCAGGGCTGTCAGGAGAACGGGTGGTAAAGGCACTACAGTTTATGAAGAGAAAAAAATAAACGAACCCTTCTTATTCTGTTCATTGAGTACGTATTAAGTACCTGGTATTGTGTTGAATCTAATTGAGGCTGGTGCAATGGATAACCCACCTGACTGCAGATCAAAAGATTCTAAGTGAGATTAGCATCACGACTTGCTTGCAAAGGCACCAGTCTTTGGTCTGGGCATGTTCTGGAGAGGTTGTGAGAAGCAGTCTGCATCCTCACAATTCACATGGATGCCAGGTAGAATAGCTCTGGCCTGGGAGCCCAAGCCTGGTGTAGGGGTTAGGAGAGCCAGGCATCAGAGAGAGCCTGCAGGGAGGAGGCAGCTCAGAAGCGTGGGGCCTGAGTGTGTGGGCCCTGCTGGAGGGACCCAGTGGGCCTGACAGAGGCAGCTGTTTCCTTGGCTGCCCTCAGCTCCCCCAGGAGGTTATTGCTGTGGGTAGAAACAGTCCCTTGCCGTTAGCAGGATAAATATAAACACAGCCTCCCGATCAGGGCTCAGAAACTAAGCTTTGCATCTGAGCTCTCTGCAGCCTCAGCTACTGCAGAAAACAGAACAAGCTAGGGTGCAGCAATGCAGGGCTTCTGCAGCCCAGCAAATGGGCTGTTAGCTGGCTCGGGCTGCCCAAACAAAGTGTCACAGGCTGGGTGGCTTAAACAGCAAAATTACAATTCTTAGGCCAGAGCTCTAAGATCAAGGTCATCGGCAGAATTGGTTTGAGACCTCTCTCCTTGGCGTAGAGATAGCAGCCTTTCCACCGTGTCCTCACATGGGCTTCCTTTGGTGCGTGTCTGTGTCCTGATCTCCTCGTATAAGGACACCAGTCATACTGGATTGTTGTTGTTCAGTCCCTAAGTTGTGTCGGACTGCGTGACCCCTTGAACTGCAGCATGCCTGGCCTCTCTGTCCTCCACTATCTCCCGGTGTTTGCTCAAGTTCATGTCCATTGAGTCAGTGATGCTATCTAACCATCTCATCCTCTGCATATTGGATTAGGGTCTATTTATATGACCTCATTTTACCTTATTTACCTCTCTAAAGGCCCTATCAACAAATACAGTCACATTCTGAGATACTGGAGCCTTCAACATATGAAATCTGGGGGAGATAAGAGGTCCTTGTGGCCATCACCCTGCCTGTAGACTAAAACATCTTAGGACCCTGCTGTGTGACAGACAGTTGGCCTGTATTTTAAACACCAGCTTAGAGAAAGAGATCCCATATATTTGGTGGGGTTACCCTAGTGATTCAGCTGGTAAAGAATCCACCTGTAATGCGGGAGACCTGAGTTCAATCCTTGGGTTGGGAAGATCCTCTGGAGAAGGGAAAGGCTACACACTCCAGTATTCTGGCCTGGAGAATTCCAAGGACCCTTTAGTCTATGGGGTCGCAAATAGTCCGACATGACTGAGCGATTTTCACTTTCACTTTTCACTGTGACTCAGACACTTCTGGAAATTGCTGTTGCTTCTTATATATGCCTAAAAGCCAGCTTAAAATTCCACAAAGGACTTGAACAAATTTGAGTGATAAAACTAGAATAAGCTGAACTGCACTCTTTAAGAGGGCAGCACTGTGTCCTAGCATGGTGCTTCCTCACAGGTGCTCAGCAGATCTTGTGGACAGGAAGAAGGGGACAGGTGGGTGGGCAGGAAGGGAACTAAAAATAATTAAGAACTGATGAGAGATGTACCACATGCTAGAGACCTGCAGCAACTGAGCACTGTGCTGGCTCTATCAAGAGGCAAATGGAGCTCAGGGTTCACTAAAAGGAGGCAAGTGGACGAGTGCCCCTAGGAAGCCAAACTTTAGATCCTGAATTCAAGGAGAAATGAATCTCACAAGTCTTTAAATAAGGGACACGGGCAATGATATTTTTTTCTGTGGTTTTGCAAAAGATACAGACATGGTCTTCAAAAAGATATTTCCACCATCCCTTCCTAAAGGCATGAGGCAAAACATTAAATAACAGTGAATGCATTTCTGTGGGGAGTGGGATACTGTGGTCCATGGTGGCTATTTTCTGATGACCTGACTTAATATAGAAATGGCATTTGGAGTTCCCACAAGGAGCGTAAAGTTCCCATCACTTTACATTCCTGCCATCAATGCACAGAGTTACACAAGAGGGGACTTACTGTGTTAGGTCTCTGGACTATCATTCAAGCCCCTAATGGGGTAATTGTACCCTCCCACATCCCAGGCCAGACACTGAGCCCTTTGGCACAGCAAGCACCTCATGGTTGGCACAGGGTACGTACTTCATGATTTTATAAGAGTGAGTGACCAGGTGAGTGCACGCGTGAGGGACTGCTGAGTGTTTGTGGTCTGAGTGTCTGTGCCCACCCACCCCCGAATTTGTATGTTAAAACCTAACCCCCAGGGTGTTGTTATTAGGAGGTGGGGACTTTGGGAACTGATCAGCTCTTGAGGGCAGGGCCCTTATGACCGGGATTAGTACTCTTGTAAAAGAAGCCCAAGAGAGCTCCCTGGCCCCTTCTACCATGCAAGGACACAGCGAAACTCTGCTGTCAGTGAACTAGGAAGAGGGTTCTCACCAGACCTGAACCTGCCAGTGACCTGATCTTGGACTTCCAGCCTCCAGAACTGTCAGCTATTAGTATCTGTGTTTATAAGCCATCTGCTCTGTGGAGTTGTGTTATAGAAGCCCAAGTGGACCAAGATAGGGAGTAAATGCCTTAGAAGCAAAATCCAACAACTGACATGCAGTTGTGAAAATTTAGGTCCATCATTCGTGTGTTCTCCTAGACAGAGGCCTGCCCAGCTCAGCCTTCTCCATTCTTGGCCCTCTGCAGGGGGTGTAACCTTAATAATGAGCATACTTACTGAGTGTTCACTCTGTGCCAAGCACTCTGCTGCCCGTGGGAGCCACCCCATGCAATCCCTGTGGCTGTCCTGTGAGGTAATACTGTCTCCATTCCATAGATGAGGACATGGACACATGGCCAGGAGCTCTGAGTGGGCACTGGGCACTAAGTACAGCCCAGATCTCTGACTCCAAGGCCAGGGATTTAAACCACTGTGCTTGGACACCCTAGCAATTGACTCAGCCTCCCTGTCTTAGTCCGTTCAGGCTGCTATAACAAATACGCCACCGACAAAGCAGTTTAAAAAGTATTTCTTTCTCACAGTTCTGGAGGCTGGCAAGTCTAAAGTCAAGGTGCTGGCAGATTCAATGTCTGGTGAGGGGCCAATTCCTAGCTTCCAGATGGCCGCCTTCTCTCTGTGTCTTCACATGGCAGAAAGAGAGATAAAGAGAGATCTTGGGACCCCTCTTACAAGGGCACTTATCCCATGCATGAGGGCTCCACCCTCATCTGATCACCTTTCAAAGGCCCCACCTCCTAGTGAAAGTAAAGTCGTTCAGTCGTGTCCGACTCTTTGCAGTCCTACGGACTGTAGCCTACCAGGCTCCTCCGTCCATGGAATTTTCCAGGCAAGAGTACTGGAGTGGGTTGCCATTTCCTTCTCCAGGGGATCTTCCTGACCCAGGGATCAAACCCGGGTCTCCTGTATTGCAGGCAGATGCTTTACCCTCTAAGCCACCAGGGAAGTCCACCTGCTAGTACTGTCACATTAGAGGTTAAGATTTCAATCTATGAAATTTGGTGGGTGGAAACAAACATTCAGTCCATAGCACTCCCTGAGGTAAGTAAGTGAAGTGCTTGTTTTGACCTTGACCTTGGCCTTGGCCTTCCCAGGTGTGGGTGTCCCAGCTTTTCTCATATGCTGCTTCAAAGGCCTTCATTCATTCTTCCCTCTTCAGCACCTCGGCAGCCCCTTGCAGTTTGGCATTCATGAGGTTGTCTCCCTCCCCTCACATGTACAGCCAGCTTCCTCCCAGTTGCCAAAGCCCAGGGGAGCTGTTGGGAAGTTTCTGAGCACCCCCTCGTTCCTGCTTCCTCCTCTAGTTTCCATGCCTTCTGCCAAGTCTGTGGCCTCTCTTTGGCCTCTGTTCTTTGCTCCCTTTGGGCTACTGTCGTGCTCTGGGCAACCCCACCTCTTTGATACCTCTGAACTGGACTCTCTGACCTGCTGCTTCAGACGGCCTCATCACAGCAACCAGAGAGACTGGCCTTTTCTTTTATAACTGTCACGTAAAATTTTTAGTAGGTAAACATTGATAGAGCATATATTAACACTGTACTCAAAATATAAACTGACATGCCCTCAAATATTTCCCTTGTTATAACTGAAAGATTATAGCTTGAGAGATGGGGTTGAGAGACCGGAGACAGGCTCAGACTCGAGGGAGTCACATGCCATTTATGTCACATTATCTCTCATGGATTCAATTTCCTCATCTATAAAATAAGACAATGATGACATTCTTTCCTGGGTTATCGTGATGACCAAATGAGATAAGACATAAAAATTTGCTCTATACACTGTCCAGAGATATTAAAAAATGTTGATGGTTATTCTTATCATCTTAGTACCTTCTAAAATGGCAGGAGGTTCTGCTCATAGAGAAAAAAAATTATATTCAGCATCTCAGATGTCCCTTGGAATCTAGTTGAATATTTATTGCATTTCTTCCTCTTTTTATAAAACCACTTGTTTACCTATTTGTCCCTCATGTTAAAGTCAGATGAGGGACTTCCCTGGTGGCCCAGTGGCTAAGACTCCATGCTCCCCACGCAGGGGACCCAGATTTGATCCCTGGTCAGGGAACTAGATCCCACATGCCACAACTAAGCATTTTGCATGTTGCGATTAAGACCCAGTATAGCCAACTAAATGAATATTAAAAAAATAATAATAAAAATAAAATGAGAGTGATAGGTTTTTTTTTTTTCATATTCTGGGGCATTTATGTAATTGAAACTTTGTCCAGAGAGTGTCCATAAGAGATTTGATGACCAATCTCTTTGTCCTGTGTTTCCTTTATTTTTCCCTCTTCCTTTCTCCCCTACCCCCACCTCCTTGCCTCTGGCTGTTGATTGGCCTGGAACACCCTTACCGTAGATGTCACCTCCCTCCAGTTTTTCATTAGCTGTTACTTCCTCAATAAGGCCTGTGCTGAACTACCCCACTTAATACCACAAACCACCTCCTCCCTCCCCCAGGCTTCTCCACCCACTCAGCCAACTCTTTTCTTCTTCTTCTTTCCATAACACTGCCACTTTCTAGTATACCATGCAGTTTACTTACACAATATGCTCACGGTTTATTATCCATATTCCATGCTGAAATGTAAACCTTGTGAGGACAGGGTGCTTTGTCTGTCTGGATCACTTATAAAGCCCAAGGGCCTGATAGATAATGGGCCCTCGGTCACTATTTGTTGGCTGAATGAAAGCTTCCTTCACGGGCTCCTCTTCAGCCCCTTCTCCAGGGGCCCCCATTCTCATACTGTACATGCTTCCTGGGAAGTCTTATCCACATGACCCTTGAACAGATGTTCCAACCCAGACCTCCAAGACTGTCTCCCATTGCCTCCACCTGCTTGGGTAACGCATCTTTGTTGCTTCTCTAGGAAGCCCACTCAGATCTTTTCTTTTGTTTCCTGGCATCCCATGATGTCTCCCATGTTGTTATTTTTATAAGGTATCATGGTTATTCTCTTGAAAACGTGGGTCTTATTCATTTTTTTAAATAATTAAAAAAAACCAATGCTTATTGGGAAAAAAGTTATGGTTTCAAAAGTAGCCATACTTTTGAACCACTTTTGTATCACAAGGAAATGTGAAATATTTATAACAGCAATGCAGGAGACGGGTTGAGAAGATTCCCTGGAGAAGGAAATGGCAACCCATTCCAGTATGCTTGCCTGGGAAATCCCATGGACAGAGGGGCCTTGTGGGCTATAGTCCACAGGGTCACAAGAGTCAGACACAACTTAGGGACTAAACCACCATTACAGAAGAAAATAGAAATAAAAATCACCCATATTTTCACAATCTAGATGTATGTTTCACCTATGGAATTAAATACACGTGCGGGCATACATGCATACACATATATAGCCAATATATTGGGAAACTTGGAAGGAATTAATTAAAGAAATAGCGTCTATGGAACACTTAGAGCAGAACTATTTTGAGAAAGACAAAGGCAACCTCTGAGAGTCAGGAGCCAACCTGGAACTCACAGTTCAGCAACACAGTGTGGGGATGGGGTTTGGACCTTGACCAAGCACTTTCCCAGGACATCTACAGCAGCCAAGGCCACCTTGTGGCCAAGGTGGAGAGAGATTAAAAATGAGACCACTCACCAACATGTCTGAACACAGACCAAATAGCAACATCATCCAAACCACAGAAATGACCAAACACCCCCATCAGGTTAACATGAGCAACTGCTACTTCTTTATCAATCACAGCTTTGGCTTTCCTCCATTATTCCCCCCCTTCTAGGTAACAATTATCAAGATACTCAAGCCTAGACTTATCCTCTGTTTCCTGCTTTGGTGGCTTCTAGTTCAGAGCAAAGCCCTGCTTTCTCGAGTCCTCCCCTAGTCACCTGACTCAAGGCCAAATCCTAAATGAGTACCCCAGATCCCCATGACAGACAGTCTCTTTTGTTACTATGAGTCAATAGATTCCATTTTGTTGAGCTGCAGGTGTGTTCCTGGTGACCTTTGGCAGCAGGGTATGGGCAATATTGTACATCTGAGTATTCTTCCCCACCCCATACCTGGCACATGGCAGGTCTCAAAAACATGTTAGGTAGATTAACTAAAATGAAGATTGAAACCACATTTCTGGTACAGAACCTACTGGTGGTCACCAGACAAACTGCAGTTTCTGCCCCTGCATTATGAAGGATGAGAAGAAACCTAAGACATGGGCCACGTCCTCATTGGCAAGGCAACACAGAAACACACAAGATGAAATGATATTCCAGGACCATAGTCAATAGTACAGAGGCCATTAGCACATAATTAAATGCCTGATGAGAGCTAAGTGCTGCCAGGTGATGAATGGGATTCAGGTAGGTGAACAGAAAAGGAAAGTAGTCATTGCAGACTTTCAGAGATGGGAACCAGTGGGCGCACAGGCACGAAGCAGGGAGTGTTCATGGTATGCTTGCTAGACACTAGCTTCTTTCAAGCTGGGATTCTGCCCTCCTTGCTCACCTCATATCCCCATGATGTGGTGTCCATTAAGAAGCAGGATTTTAGTAATTACCTGGTAAATGAAAATGTGTGTGCATGGATCAGTGAGGGGACCTATGCCCCTGAAGAAGAAGGTTCAAAGAGAGATGATGCTAGAAAAGTTAATCGGGGCCTTGAATCTAAGTCTAAGAAATTCTGGATCTTCCTATCACTTGGGAGTTCATTGCAATGTAAGCAGAAGAGAGATCTGGGCAGAGCTGTGCTTCAGTGCATTGGGTCTGGGACAAAGTTCAGAATGGACAGGAACAGAATATTTCCAAAAAACCAGAAGTCTGGTCCCAAGTCATCAGGGCCTCTCTGTGCAAATGGGGCGAGGGGGTTAACACAAGGTGATGAGGAAGGAAAGTGGGATTTGGAGTTGGTGGGCCTGAGCTGGAATTTCTGTGACCTTCAGCAAGGTCCTCAACACCTCTGTGCCCCAGCCCCTGTCTCTCAGTGCTTGGGATCTGGTATGGATTCATGCCATAGGCCCAGGGCAGGCATTTTGGCCACAGCCAGTCCTCCTGCATGGTATGATTGTTTGCATGTTTCAAAGCAAACTCACAGCCACAATCTCCGAACCAAAGGCTGAGTCAGGCCTCAAGAGGCAGAATGGAAAGAGTTGTGAATGTGGGGCTTGAGGCCTGAGTGCTGGGGGTGTTCTTTCAGGCACTATTTTACTTCTCTGAGCCCTGGTTTCCACACTTGAATAATGACCAGAAGTCACACACTCCCCCGCCACACCCAGGAGCTGCTCTGGGGACGTATCTGTGATAGCACCAGCAGAGTGCGGGGCATAGAGTAGGCTCCAGACATCCATCGCTCCACCCTGCCTTCCCGTGAGCCAGGGATCAACCTCCCTTCCCTGCAGGGCAGCCGAGAGCTGAATGTGCAGCGGGGATGGCTCCCCCCCATCTGGAGAAGGATGCGCCCCTCCCTACTGAGCCTCAGTGCAGGGGCCACAGGTTTGGGCCCTCCTGACCCAGCCAGGCCCTAACAGATGTTCACATTGGTCTACCAGCCTGAGGCAAGGGGCCATGTCAGCGGGCCAGCGCGGCATACCCACGGTTCCCCGGGGACCCGCTCCACTGTACACGGCAGCTGGACCTGGCTGCAGCTTCAAGTGCAGTTTGCTTTTCTCGTGGTTTCTTGGCTTGTTTTCTCCTCTGGGGCAGCCACGCAGGCCGCCTCCTGTGAGGAGAGGTGTTGGGAGGTGGCCAGGTTTGGGGACCAGAGTTAGCGAGATGGACTCAGAGCCCCGAGAAGCAGCCCCTTCCTCATGTCTCCCCTGGGTGCAGAGACCCCCCTCAAATGTGGTTCTGGGCTGCATGGGTGGGGAGGAGGACATGCTTCTCCAGATGAATAAAAACTGAATTAACTGAGAGGAACTGGAACTGTGCGCGTGAGAGGACAGTTTGACAGAACTACCACAGGTTCCCTTTAAAAAAGAATCTGCACCTCTCTCATCTAGGATTGGCGGTGAAGTGTGATTCAGTTGACGGTGTATGGACACTTCTGGGTGGAGGGACCTGCCTTCTCCCCACAGCGGGTCTACCCGCCCTTCTGGGGGGTGACCTGTGCCTCACCACAGCCCTGAGTGGGGACCCTGAGGTTCGGGGGGGTAAGCCGGGGCTGCGTGGGCTTCAGGGCTTTCCTCACCTCACTGCCCCACCTCCGGCTGTTGTTAGCCAGACTTTTGTTGCATCAGGGGCTGTTCCTGCATTCCCTGGCCTTGGAGTCAGTCTTCTCCTGCAGTTCTGGGCTAAGGCTAAATTCTGGGCTCTGCTCTTTTTGTGGTGGGCAGGAGGGGCGGTGAGCTCATCCCTGGAAAGGATTAGTCATCAGAGAGACAGGGACAGATCTAGGGGGGCAGGACAGAGGACGGGCTCTATGTAAATGAGTCATCTTCCCTGCAGCTCCGAGGCCCCAGCTTGACAGCTGCTCCCCAGGAGAGGTTGTTAAGCGGGAGCGTCCCGGAGGCAGGCGTAGTTAACCGGCTTTTAATAACTCATTTTGCTGAATGATTTTTGGTGAGGAGAGAAAAACCTTAATCCCACAGATGAAGCGCATGGTGGGGGCAGGTTCAATTAGCCCCACGGGCAAGAGAAACAGCACTGAGTTTCAAAGCCGACTCTTGGGGTCACGTGTCCATCACTCCCAGATTACCGAAACTTTTCTAATGTTAAAAATCCATGGCCTGCAGCCTTTTTTTAAGCCCCAGACCCTCTCAGGCATCCCCACACACCCGCTGCTTTCAGCAAAGGTCATCCCAAAGGCCCCCGAAGGACAAGCAAAAGCGAACAGGAGAGTGAGAGAGGGCCCGCTTTCTCCACAGGACTTGTGTTCTGTGTCGCCTCTGTGTCCTGAGTCAGGGAGCTTCTTAGGTGGTGCTAGTGGTAAAGAACCTGCCTGCCAATGCAGGAGACGTAAGACATGGGGGTTCAATCCCTGGATCGGGAAGATCCTCTGGAGAAGGGCATGGCAACCCACTCCAGTATTCTTGCCTGGGGAAATCCGAGGGACAGAGGAGTCTGGCGTGGTCCATGGGGTAGCAGAGTCAGATACAACTGAGCAGCTCAGCACATGCACACAGGGAGCTTTTAGCACGAGGCCAACCCCACGCTCCGCTGCGGCGCCAAGCCCTCACCAGCACTGAGCCCTCAGGGGCTTCTAAACCAGCTTCCATCTGGTTTACAATTTAGACAAATCCTCAAGTACCAGTGGGCTTCCCCGGTGGTTCAACTGGTGAAGAACCCATCTGCCAGTACAGAAGACACAAGAGACACAGGGTCGATCCCTGGGTTGGGAAGATCCCCTGGAGGATGAAATGGTAACTCACTTCAGTATTCTTGCCTGGGAAATACCATGGGCAGAGGAACCTGGCGGGTGACAGTCCATGAGGTGGCAAAGAGTCAGACATGGCTGAGCACGCACGCACGCACGCACATGCACACAAGTGCCAGCAAATGTCGCTCCCAGAGTGTCTGCTTTTCCACCACAGGCCCACTTTCCAGGATCAAGCCCTTCCCCCGACTAACACACTTGATTTCAGGATTGGAAAAGGTGGTGCCTCCCCGCCAGCATGGGGACCAGAGCCTGAAGCCAGCCCAGAGGGGATGTTGCCACTCACCCGGGATGGCTGAGGACACGAAGGCCTGGTGAAGTGAAGGGACAGCAAGTTAGTGGTGGAGTCGTCTTGGGTGTGTGTACGGGGGCTTTTCCTTGCCGCTGAAATGCCTAGTCGTACTTCACCCGGGCCCTGCTCCACCTGCAGCTCTTCAGCTGTGATGTGAGGGCCAGCCTCGCCTGTGTGTTTCCCAGTTAAGCTCGCAGCTTCTTGAGTGCCTGCCACGTTCTAGGCGCCGTGGGAGGCACGAGGGAACCACCTCCTCATCCACTCTTCACAGCAACCTCACGAGGTAGGCAGTCATCAGGCGATTTTTAGAGGGAGAATAACGTGTCCCCGTCGGCCCATTAGCAAGTGGAGGTGCCAGAGCTTGATGCCACAGCCCCTGCCCTCAGCTCTCCAAGAAAGCCGATGTTGGCCCTTCCTAAGCCTGCAGGAAGGGAGGCTCACTGAACTTGATGTTTCCAGAGTTTGTGGGTTTCTACTGTACACACACCCAAGACGACTCCACCACTAACTTGCTGTCCCTTCACCTCATGGGGCCACCGTGTCCTCAGCTGTCCCAAGTGAGTGTCAACATCCGCTCTGGGCTGGCTTCAGGCTCTGGTTCCTGCGCTGGGGGGAGGTACCACCTTCTCCAAAGCTGAAATCGAGTGTGTCAGAGTTTGTGAGTTTCTGTTGTACAAGGCCAGACATGTTGCTGGATGCCATGCCCAGATGACAGAGAAGCTTCTAGAGGTGTCAGGTGACACTGTCACTGCCACAGAGCTCCCGCAGTTTCAGCCTGAGTACAAAGTGGACAGGAGGGTCCCCAGCCTTGCCCTCCCCCTTCTGCCTCAGGTTCACCCACTCCATCAGCAAGAGTTCCTGAATGCTGTCTGTGGGCCGGACAGCAAGCTGCACATGGGAGCCAGCCAGGCTGGACCCAGCCGCTTACTCTGGCCCCATGCACACCGCTCTCCCAGCAGGGCACACCAGGTCTCTAACTTCCTCCTTCTCGAAGTCCCATCCACACTTCAAGACTAAACATGAATACCTCTTCCTCCATAAGACTCTCTCAGTCGCTGTAGAATACCAGCCCTGCTTCTGACCTAAGCTGCTCTGGAGACTATTTTAAATTTCCCAGGCGATTCCACTTTGAAGCCAGAGTTAAGAACTGCTGCTCTAACCAAAAGCAGCCTACGTCTCTTTTGTCTGAACTCTCCTGCGTTTGACTCTTAGTGCATCACAAACTCCTTCCTCTGGTTTCACACTGGGCTCTGTCACTTGCTTGCTCTGTGATCTGTGCAAGTTATTTAACCTAAGTGCCTTTATTAAGTGTGACTCAGTTTACTAATCTCACAAATGGGAATGAAAATAATTCCCACTGTAGTACATCAAATCTAAGACACCAGCAATTATAGATGCACCAATAATGTATACTATTAAGAATTTTGAATGCTGCCAAATAAACTAAGTCATCAATTGTAAGGTGCATCCTGATTTCAGAGGTGTTAAAACTTGAGGAAAATAGCTATGACTTAGGATGAATGACACCCAGTGCCTCACTGAATTGTGAGAATGGATGCATTGATTTACATGAAGCTTTGGCACAGTGCTTAGAAACAGTAAGGGCTCAATACATATCAGCTATTATGTGATAATATAATTATCATATATCCCATGTTTCCACTCCTCAATAAATGCTTTAATAACTTCTTCCAGCCTTCCTTTCATTCTCAACCCTCCCAGAAGGTATGGCCAGGCTGCTCGGCTATCCTCCTCAGGAGAGGGACTTGGAGAAGGATGACATGGGCAGCCTCGAGGTTCCAGACCTGGGGCTTGCTGCTGCTACTGCTGCTAAGTCGCTTCAGTCATGTCCGACTCTGTGCAACCCCATAGACAGCAGCCCACCAGGCTCCCCAATCTCTGGGATTCTCCAGGCAAGAATACTGGAGTGGGTTGCCATTTCCTTCTCCAATGCATGAAAGTGAAAAGTGAAAGTCAAGTCGCTCAGTCGTGTCCGACTCTTTGCGACCCCATGGACTGCAGCCTACCAGGCTCCTCCATCCATGGGATTTTCCAGGCAAGGGTACTGGAGTGGGGTACCATTGCCTTCTCCGAGACCTGGGGCTTATGTGAATCTTAAGTCTCACCTCTCAAGTGTCCAGCCCGCCTCCACAGAGTGTGGCCATGTGCTTCCTACCTTCTCCCCAAGTCAGTGTCGGCTCCAACCACAGAGCAGCCTGAAGGCTGCCCCAGCCTCTGCCCCACAGCCCATCCCACATCTCCCACTGTTTCCTGTTTGGAGAGTGAGAGGTGCTGGAAGACCCGGCTGCTGGCCTGGCCTTGGGCAAGGCCCAGCTCTGTGTGAGCTTTAGGCCCCTTGAGTGTTAAAGTGAGCCTGTTACCCCTCCTCCAGCATTCAGGAAGGATCCCAGGAGAGGGGGATGTTGGAAGATGCTTCCCAGAGGAGTGTGCCCAGCAGACAAGTAGGCCATGGGTAGGGCTGCCAGATTTAGCAGATAAAAATACAGAACTCCCAGTTAAATATGAATTTCAGAAACACAACGAATCTTTTTTTTTTTTTTTTTTTAGTGTAAATATGGCCCATGCAATGTTTGGGATGTTCTTACACTAAAAAGTTCATTTGTTTATCTGAAATTCATGTTTATCTGGGAGTCCTAATGGGTCTTTTCCCCTCCTCTGCCCATTGATCCCCTGACCTCAGCTTTCTCACTCTCCCTGATATTTAACTCTCATCCTGGAGAGGTTCTTGAAATTTTTATTTTCAGTTATTCAATAACAAGTAACTATCAGTGCCTAATTTATACATGATTCCCTTGTCCACTGTGGAGAATAGAAAGAAGACTTCATAAGCGCTTATTAATGTGCTAGGCAAGGGCTTCTGCAGTGGCTCAGCAGTAAAGAATCTGCCTACAATGCAGGAGACACTGGTTCGATCTCTCAGTCGGGAGGATCCCTTGGAAGAGGGCATGGCAACTGACTCCGGTATTCTTGCCTGGAGAATCCCATGGACAGAGGACCCTGGCGGGTTTCAGTCCACAAGGTTGTAAAGAGTCAGACACAACTGAAACGGCTGAGCACAGCACAGCACAGTGTGCTAGCCGGGCACTATCCTAAGTGTTTTAGATGTACTGACTCAGTTTAGTACAAAAATGCAAGTATTATCATCTCCACTTTACCGATGAGAAAATGGAGGCACAGAAACATTAATTTGCTCAAGGACAAATCCTAGTGGAGCTAGGATTCAAACCTGAGAAGCCTATATAATCTATAATTCCGAATTGCCGTTATAAGGGTCCCTACTCCCAAGGGGTTCCCAAACTCATGGGCCCGTTTGACTGGACAGTTCATTAGGGCTTTCAGGATACCGTGACTCAGGCTCCTGCAGTGTCAGCTTCATCTAAGCTGGCTCCTCATGGCCACAGATGGCCACCAGCCACTTCTGGGGCCACCTCCTCCTCCTTCCATACCCAGGGCAGCACTCTTAAAGGTGAGAAGCATTTGACCCAGAAACTGTCAGAGAAACTCTCCTCTCATCTGATTGGTCACATCCCTGAGCCCAACCCTGTAGCCATGAAAATGCCCCACACTGACTGGCTTAGGCCCATCCATCCTCCAACCAGTTATAGTAAGGGACTGGATTTTCCAGATTGGACTAGACTAATGGAGCCCACGGGAGAAGGCAATGGCACCCCACTCCAGTATCTTGCCTGGAAAATCCCATGGATGGAGGAGCCTGGTAGGCTGTAGTCCATGGGGTCGTGAAGAGTTGGACACGACTGAGCGACTTCACTTTCACTTTTCACTTTCATGCATTGGAGGAGGAAATGGCAGCCCACTGCAGTGTTCTTGCCTAGAGAATCCCAGGGACGGCGGGGCCTGGTAGGCTGCCGTCTCAGGGGTCGCACAGAGTCGGACACGACTGAAGCGACTTAGCAGCAGCAGCAGCAATGGAGCCCACCCCTGGCTGTTGGGTCAGTTCTTTGGCTGCTATACTTAGGGGTGGGGGGTGGGGTGATGGTTAAAGGAGATAGCTGCAGTGTCCACAACAAGGGTTTTATGTTACTTGAAATTTAAACCAACAAATCATTATGATGTATATTTTAAATATCTTACAGGTTTATATGTCAACTACAACTCAATAAAGCTGAAAAAAAAAAAAGGTTTAGGGAATTTAAATCAAAATATTTGAAATTGGGCCAATTCCAACCAGTAGGGTCATCAACGATAGAGTATTATATTGTTTCTTAAAGGAAGCGTTTTAGCCCATTCACATTAGAATCATCAGGGGACATTTGTTAAAATGCAGAGTCCTGGGCCATTCTAAATAAGTCTCTGGAGTGGGACCCACCTTGGAATCTGCATTTTAATCATGCATCCCAGTTGCTTGGATTCGCTGTGGCTTACACCTGTTGTCCTGGGGTAATTATTTGCTGTCAAGTATCTCAGATTAGATTATAAATTATATTTCCCCTCCACCAGATGACACTGCAGAGCTAGTGGGAAAAGTTGCCCCAGATGATGAACCCAAATGTCCCATTTGGCGCAGTGAAAAAGGTCACCACAGTCAGTTCAGCCGCTTACAAACAGTAACTTGCTGAGTATATCGCTCAGCCCATGCCCTTGCCTGCACTGTTGCGGTTGATGATGCGTCCCTCTCAGGATGGTTGAGGGGACCGGGTGAGAGGACATGTCCAGTGCCCAGCACAGAAGCTGCACCCAGGGCCTGAGACAGATCAGTGCTGGCCTCCCCATCTCACTTCCAGGCTCTCAGAGCTGAACTCCAGAGGCCCTGTCACTGGGGCCCCATTTGCGAAGGCGGCACCAGACAGACTGTGGGAATGAGCTTCACAGCTTTTGTCA
>NW_011494673.1:3018921-3022857 GCF_000754665.1 Bison bison bison | reverse complement strand
GCTTTTGTCAAAGTGGCATAATAAAGCCCCCAAGTGTCTGCTCTCTGCAAACTGGGATGGCAGATCAATTGTGGCATAAACAAAACAGCAGGCTTGGTGCGAACCCGGGGACAGATTCCGCCTCTGCAGAGTGTGAGTGGGGGAAGGGGGAATTCTCTGGGTGGTTGGCTTTGCCTTTTCTCTGGCTGAAGCTTCAAGGTCCTTCTCCAGAGCCAGCCTGGCTCCCCACAGATTGCCAAGAGTTTGGGGGGACTGTTCTTCCATCGTGGGAACATCTGGCTAGGCAGCAGCACCAGGCATGACCCTACTGCCCTCAGCACCCCCAGAGCTCTGAGCCTCTAGGTGCTGATGGGGAAGGAGGGTGGACCGTGCCCCCTCCACCCTGCCTCTGGAGCTGAGCTGACGGTGGGTCTGCAGGAAAGCAAAGGGAGGTGAAGTGGGCATGGGGGCCAGACCTCAGGAAAAGGCCAGTGAGAGGGACCCTGGCGTTGGGTGTCCTCTGTGATGTCAGGGAACCTCCTACCTGCCTGTCCTCTTCATTTTCGGCAGAAAGTGCCATAGCCAGCCATGCATTTGGCGTCATTTGGGGCCTGGAGTCATAGCCACGAGGAGACCTCAGGCCCAGGTCTGGCCCAGCCCCTGAGTGGAGACAGCAGGGAAAAGCTCTGCCCCTGTCCAGGGGTGAGCCGCTGACAGCAGAGGGTCAAGTGGGGAGCTGTGTAAAACCTCTTAGAAGGCAGCCTAGGTCATCTGTGAGGATGTCTGTCTGGTTTTCCACCAAAGCCCTGAGCCTAGCACAAGGCCTGCCAATCAGGTCCTCAGTGTTTGCTGGAAAAGGAATGAGCCGGTAGGGGTTGGCCCTATGGCTGCACCACAACACCCACTGTTAGGACAGGCATACCTTTTCATGGAGCCCATATGGGTCTTTGGTGATCCCCCCAAACACAGGCACCACCACCCTGTGCCTTTCCTTGAGTGGGTGGTGCTTCCTATGACTACACTGCATGCTCACCTGTCCTCTGCCCCTCAGGCCCCCATGATCCATCAGGCAGCCCTCCTGGGCAGTCTCTTCAGATTTGGCTGCAGAGTTCACTTGACCCCTGTCACTCTCCCCCGTCCCTGGCACAGGGTGCCCTAGGAGACTGCCAGGGCAACAGACTGCTCCCACTAGTGCCCCCTTCCTGCCCCTGCCTGTGTGAGCTACACCAGTCAACCTTCGGCCCAGGGAACTGTCCGGCACAGGGTTAGATTCCAGGAGACACCTCTGACTCTCCCAGAACCCTCACCATGCTCTGCTCCAGTGCTCCAGGGTGAGTGGACAAGTGTCTGCAGTTCAGCCAGCATCCACCAGGAAACAAGCTGCCAGGCTGCCCCTGCTGTAGACTGATATTCTCCTGACCAATCCTCCCCCCACCATCTCTTGACTTGGGGATGCCACAGCACCCTGCTATTTCAAGGCCATCTCCCATTATCCCTGGGTACTTTCTAGTCTTTCTGTATAGCCTGGAAGTGGGTGGTGAGGGTTACTGGTCACCCTATTTTGCTGACTTAATAGATAAAAGGTAGACGTATTTAAAACTTCTCTTTATGGGTTTCCCTGGTGGTTCAGTGGCTAAGACTCCAAGCTCCTGATGCAGGGGGCCTGGGTTTGATCCCTGATCTGGGAACTAGATCCTGCATGTCACAACTTGGACTCAGCACAGCCAAATAAATAAATATTTAAAACTTCTCTTTAGAATGAGGGCTAATGTATTACATGCCACGCTAAACTTTTAGTTGAAAATTCTAAACAACAGGAAAATCCCATTCAATATTCTCTTAGGCATAGTATTAATATTCCAGGCTCAGCATTTTTCATTTCTTTAGGAATTTAGCCAAGTGATTCCCCCAACCAGAGGGGCTGTTTTCCCTTCCTGAGTAGCAGCAGTGTTGTGTATGATGGTCTCAGCACCAAGCGAGAAGCCAGGACACAAGTATGGCATCTGTCCCCCATGAGCTGTAGGTCATGTTCCCTCAACCCCTGCTCCCTCATCTATACAGTGACAGGTAGAGCAGAATTAAGGTCCCTCATAGTTCCTAATTGTCTAGGCATTTTGAGGTTTTTCTTATCGTGAGAGTAAAAAAGCTCCAAAAACACATAGTTTGAAAAGTTATTATACAATGAACACTCATGCAACCACCACTCAGATCGACAGATCATTTCCAGCACTCCAGAGTCTCCCTGGGTCCCCTTCCATTCACCCTGCCCTGCCACCCCCAGAGCAAACTCCAGTTCTGACTTTTATCTCAATTTCCCTTGTAATTTTACCAATCAAATATGCATCCCTAAAAAGGTACTGTAGTTTGGTTTTGCCTGGCTTTGAATTTTATGCCAGTGGAATACTTTTTTTGTGTCCAGTTTCTTTTAACATTCTTTTTGTGAGGTTCATTCATGTTGCAGGTAGCAGTGGTCTTTGCTTTTTCTTTGCTGTATAGTATTTTCTTGTATGAATTGACCATGAATTAGTTAGGCTGGTGGACACCTGGGTTATCAATCTATTAATAGGATTTTTTAATAAATTCACACAGAGACAAATACAAACACTCCCACTCCACATATAGTCATACTGATTCAGAGTTGAGTTCTTTATGAATTCAGAAACTTGAGTTTGACTTTAAAGTGTAGTAAAATCCCTCATTTTGAACTCCTGGTTACACTGCTAGTTTGGTTTTTTTCACACTCTTATAGCCAAATTCTGAACCTAGGGACATAATCCATCTTCCTCAACAAAGGTATCACTAGAAGATTTTCTCCTAAGTTGAGTCATTAAGCATAAGATGAAGACAATGTCAGGCAATGGGGCATTTCCTCCAAGGATTCTAGAAAATGATTAGCATACACATTTAAGGGATCATTCTAAAAAAAAGAAAAAAGAAAAAACTAACTTCAAGGTTTTTCAGGGAAATAGTTAAGCCACCCCTTTCCCAGAGCTGGCCTTACCCCACTAACAAGGCATAAGTAGATCTTTTGACCTTGGGCATGCATTAAACAGGGATGCCCCTGAACTTCAGCTGCAGAGGTCTTGATAGGTGCTACCGTGCTGCTCTGATGATGTGTTTTCAGCTCAGACTCCAAGCAGCAGTGGATCTTCATGCTAAGGGATAACATCCCCTCCCATAACCAGAGTCAGGTAGCCATGGGTCCCACAAAGACATCACAGCTGGCAGCTGGCTGAGAGCTCATGGTGGAGGAGCAGAGCTGCCGCTCTGCAGGACCCTGGTCAGCATGGGCCAAGCACCCTGGCGGGAAGCCAAGCCTTCTGCAGCAATCAGTCGATAAAGAAACTCCCTTCAAGACTGTGCTTTGAACAAGCGGGTAAATCAAGACTTAATTATAAGAGTTCAAAGCACTAAGCTGCTGCCCAGGCGTAGAGCAGACCTCTCAGAATAAAAGCCACTCCAGACACACAGCAGCACAGGACCCAGCTGGGCAGAAACCTTTCCCTTAGCTACCATCAAATATAGCTAGCTGGACTAAATACAATATACCTGGTCCCCAGCAATTCTATCAAATGAAGCCTTTACGGAATTCTGTCCTAGCAAGGCCCAAGTGTGCCACTGGTACATTAAAAAAACGATTTGAGTGGCGAGACAACAGGTGACACTCGTGTGAGTTGTGGGTATCTCAGTATCTTCCCCTGTGCAGCTCTTCTGTGTGTTGTGATGGGCCTTTCCTAGTGACTCTCTCACCACTGGCATGATTTATAGATCCCCCAGAAGAGGAGCCATGTATCCTCCATCAGTTTAGGGGTTGTCCAGACTTACTTAGGAACCATATCTGGTGCCACCAAGGGAGAGAAACATCTTGGCACTGTTTCTCCTCCAGTTGAGTGATGCCACTCAGGTAAGAGCCATGTCAACACCTAGATACAACTGCGCTGCGCTGGGTGGGGACCA
>NW_011494673.1:3018318-3018821 GCF_000754665.1 Bison bison bison | reverse complement strand
GACCACCCCCGCCACGGTGGGCGGGAAGGCCTTCCTCATCGCCTATGGGCTGTTCGGCTGCGCCGGGACCATCCTGTTCTTCAACCTCTTCCTGGAGCGCATCATCTCGCTGCTGGCCTTCATCATGCGCGCCTGTCGGGAGCGCCAGCTGCGCCGAAGCGGCTTGCTGCCCGCCACCTTCCGCCGCGGCTCCGCGCTCTCGGAGGCCGACTGCCTGGCAGGCTGGAAGCCCTCGGTGTACCACGTGCTGCTGATCCTGGGCCTGTTCGCCGTGCTGCTATCTTGCTGCGCCTCGGCCATGTACACCAGCGTGGAGGGCTGGGACTACGTGGACTCGCTCTACTTCTGCTTCGTCACCTTCAGCACTATTGGCTTCGGGGACCTGGTGAGCAGCCAGCACGCCGCCTACCGGAACCAGGGGCTCTACCGCCTGGGCAACTTCCTCTTCATCCTGCTCGGCGTGTGCTGCATCTACTCGCTCTTCAACGTCATCTCCATCCTCA
>NW_011494673.1:2985672-3017934 GCF_000754665.1 Bison bison bison | reverse complement strand
GAACAACCGCCTGGCCGAGACCAGCGCCTCCAGGTAGACGCGCAACCTGTCGCGCCACGGACCCTCAAGCAGGCTGGCGTGCAGCCGGGCGGCGTTTGCTCTCCTCTCAGACGCTGGCGCTTTCTTAACCTTTATCCAATAAAATGAAACAAAAAAAAAATTTTTTTTTTAAAGAAATACTATTTGGCCAGGCCTGATGTTATCAAGGGCAGGTTTTGGGGGAGCCTGTTATTCTTGTGGGTCCCCTTCTTGGAGAACCGTGGTCCCCAGCAGATTCTCCTCTGGGGAGAGAAAAAGTGGCACCCCAGACCCTCGCCTGGTACACACAGCAGCCAGGGGAGTGCCGCCCCTGAGTTTTGCAGACTGGCACTAAACCCCGCCTCCATGCACATAAGCAGCTGGCAACCCCAAAGCATATGGTGCAACTTTCCATGGCTCCGAATTACCTCCGCAGCATTTAGAATCCTGGCCCAGCCTAGCAGCTTCCTTCTGGTCGTCAGAAATGATATAGTCACAGTTATGACAGGTGGGGGTGGGGAGAGCCATATGTTGCCTCCTGATGTATATATATAGAACAGCCGCTACACACAGAGAATGGTGTAGTATTATGCAATGAGATGAAACACAGCACCAACTTGCGGACTGTGGCATTTCCCAGAGACCTGGGAACTGCCATGGTAAGGGGCTTAGGAGGCCTTTCTCAGCCTGGAGTTAGTCCACTTAGAACATGGAGCTGGCCAACTCTTTAAGGAGGGAAAGCCTGGAGTGGTCTGCAGGGCTCATTCAGGCTACAAGGAGCCCAGCTCTGCCTCAGCCGGCTGATCTCTGTGGCTCAGGGCGCATCTCTGAATCCCCTCAACTCTCCTTCCTTTCACCAGCATCATCCATGGGAATGCTTTTTGTTGTTAGCCAGGAACATCTGAGTCTTCTCAAACAAGATTTTTCTTTGTTGGTGGGGATTTTTTTTTCTCAACCTTTTTTTCCCTTGTAGAGAGCCTGAGGGGTGCAGAGCACCCCCTCCAGCTGCCCCTCCCCTGCAGCAGGGCTCTGCTAGCTGCATTGGTGGGCACTAGGGCCTGCAGCCCTGGGAACCAAAGCAGCCATCCTGCAAGTGACAGAGAACATGACTCCAGAGCCCATGATGTGTTTGGGATACATCCCATTCTGAGCCCTGTTGGTCTCTGATTCTCAGGTGAATGTGTTTTTTTTCCCCACACACAGTCTGTATTGGAAGTGGAAGCAAGCCAGAGGGAGAGAGCTGGTGGATGGAAAAAGCAGTTTTGGGATTCAAGTTTTGGTCTGGATGATCCTCAAGCTGAAGGACAGTTTCTCCTAGACTCACCCTCTGCCTCACAGGGAGTCATCCACCTGAAGGAAAGCCCAATGCCCAGTCTTCATAGAAGAGATGAAGGTCTCGGACTATAAAGGAACAATCCTCTATCCTCTATGGGCCCATTTTCTCATCTAAAAAGATGATGATCCAAGGATAAATACCAGAGTCTAGTCAGACACAGTGTGACCCACCAATACATATACAGCTTCTGACAGGAAGTCTTAGAAAAGCACTAGGACACCTCACACCCTCTGCCTGAGAGGCATCAAAAGCCGTGAAATCTCCCTTCTTGGAAATGAAGGAAGCATATGTGCCTGGAACTCTCAAACAACACACACAGCATTAAGAGTCATGCTTGAATGTCAGCCTCCCCTCGCCCCTTCCAGTTCATGGCAAGAAGGAAAAGACAAATTCAGATCTGAGCAACTCTCCAGCTACTTTGGGATCATTTCTTTTTTGAGTGGTGAGGGGTCATTTCTAATTTGGATCTGAATTGGCTTTTACACACAGACCCTAATCTGGGGGTGAAGCCAGTGAGGAGCGGTCCTGGACAGAAGTCAATCTTGCCAATTCCTGAAGGGTAGGCTTCCAGACAGCCAACACTTCCAGGATGCACTGTGACATCAGTTAGGCTGGCTCCATGAGCCACCCTTCCCAACCCCCGCCACCCCTTCCTCCATCTGAGCGACAGCTGCAGTCACACTGAAGGACCACATGTTCAGAGAGGCACACATGTTTTCAGGGCAGAAGTCCTCTAATGGGACCTAGAAATGAAGTTTCAGGTCTGTCCCTTTAAAAGAAGGAAAGATTAAAAGGCATCCAATTAGAGATGTCACCTAGGCAACGGGAAATAACTTGGGGATCTGAGCCATCCAGAGGGAAAGCAGACATCCCCGTGACAGAGATACCTAGACCACGAGGACTTAACAACAGGCAAAACAGCAGCCTACCCAGAAAGGTGAGCCCCAGGAACAGCACAGAGAACTTAAGACACAGTCATCAAGGCTGCTTGAGCCAGGCAGGCTAGAAGGGGCATCCAGCAATCCTCTGACCTCGAACAGGACTGCACAGAATCCCATCCCAAGAGGGAACAGGATCTGCCTCCAGAGAAGAAAAGCTCGCCACCTTCCTTGGCAGTCTTCTCTGTCACCGCTGCTCCCTAACGTCTCTTCTGGGTTGCTCATGCTGCAGCCTTAGCTGTTTTCACTTCTTTTCCTGTGCTTTGGCTTTGGAAGGAGGCAGTTGCAGACAGCTTGAGCACGCTTCTGAGGGAATTGAAAGCATCGTTCAAGGGAGCCAGGAAAGGGACCTTTCCTCCTCAGTAACCTCCCAGAGAAACACCGGTCCTCTAGTGTACAGCAGCAGATCAGGGCTCAGTGGCATGCACGTACTTTTGTTCATGCTCCCTTAGTCTACTCCCCCCTTCTCAATAAACATTGTCTTTCACCTCAGGCCAAAGGGCTCAGTGCCCCAGATGTCAGGGGCTGCTTCCCTTGGAAAAGCCAAACTCGCAAGGTCAGTGGGATTGTCGGAGCCTAGACCCAGAGCTAAAGGGCTTGTTTGACATCCTGCTTGAGGGCGAGCATCGAGAACTAGACCCGCCTGACAAGCCGGGATGGGGTCCTCCTGTCATTTCAGGGTTATAGACATTATTAGGGACCCCTTGTTTGGTGCAGGTTTCTGAACCCCCAGCTAAGAAAGTGATCCATTCTCTTAGATGCTGTGGCCACTCCCACCACATGGGGGGTCTCCGGTCTGACGCACAGCTGGCAGCTCACAGTGCCCTCAGGCTCCAAGAGTTGCTTCCTAACCTTAGGCCCACACTCACTCCTCTCATGCTGCAGCTGTGAGGCTCCCGTAAAGACAGCATGGGCTCTAAGAAGCCCTTGTCACCCATCTGTGGCCACGCAGGGGCCAGAATCCTAGACAGGAGCCCAGCCTTCTCAGAGCTGAGCAGGCAAGGGCACGCCTTGGTGCCGTGTTCAGTAAGAAGACCAAGTAGTCTGGCCAGCCCTTGTGTTCTCTGTCTGAAGCTAGTGCTTCTGTCTGGGTCTGGCAGAGGAGGCAGAAGGCTCAGGCAGCCTTAGGCCCTCAGACTGTGGAAAAAGCCAGGCAATCCTGGGCTTTTGCCAGAAGTGTCACATATTGCAGCCTCATGCACGCATGCACGCACGCGCACACACACACACACACGCACACATACATACATACACATGTGTCAGCTTTATAAAGAGCTACTAGCCCCTTTCCCTAAAGCAAAAAAAAAAAAAATCCCAGTCTGGGCTACTTTAAGAAGAAGGATTTTTGCATTTTTAGCTCCTTAGAAATCTGCAAGGGCCTGGAAAATTCCTCCCTGTCTTGGGGGAGTTTCATGAACATTTTGCACAAATCTGTGTTTTACACAGAAGCCAGCGACCAAACCCAAGCCAAACCCTGGAAAACAGCTGCTGAATGTACTCAGGCTCCTCCATCCCTCAGACAGGCCTCCCAGCAGAGCCCTGCTTCCTGCGCACCCCCTCCCAGGTGGGTGAGGAGCAACCTGGCACAGTAGGAGCCATGGGCCAGACGGCTCCATCTTACTGTAACTTTTTACATTTTTCACAAACAAAAAGCACAATTGCACGTGCTCACTGTCTGGAAAGCACATTCAGACAGACTGCTGAGGCACTTCTGAGTCCAGAAGAGGCACTGGCTGGGGCTCATTTCTTTGTTGGAACAGTTGTTAGAAAATGTGCTGCTTGGTGCTGCCAAAGGCTCCCTACTCCGTGGGGTGGGGGAGAGGAGGAGAGGGCTGCTGACAGCACTCCTGACCCCGAGGACAGGGCCATCAGCATGGACTCTGGCCCCTGGAGCAGCTCTGACACCTCCAGGTGCCCACCCAGCCAGGCTCCACACTGAAGTGGTGAGATTTCTGCATCAACCTGACCCAAGACCCTCCCCTTCCCCTTGCTGTCAGCCTCCTCCCCTTCCACCCCCAACCCCGTCCCCCCTTCCACCCTCTCTTCCCTAGGGAAGCTCCCCCCTTGCTTTACAGATCATTTTCTATGCTCCCAGTTCTCTTAGGAGGGACTTAGAGCATGCGGGGCCAGTCTGCAGGATTTCTTAAACAATACATTTATTTTTTCGAGCAGCACTCCAAGAGAGGGTTTGAAGGGTGTTGAAATTAACAATGAATAAAATGCAGCCTGCCACCCCTTTGAGCTGTTTGCTTTCTGTCTGTCAGAGCCGCCTGCCTCTCCACCTCCCTGATCACACCTCCTCTCAGGGGGCCCCAAGAGACATCGGCTCTGAGGACTGGGCCTGGGTGGCAGCGTCCTGGGGGAGTCACTCTGGAGAACAACAGTGACATTCATGTGAGCTAAGGGCACCAACAGACATCTTAGGCAGCTTGGCCAAATGGGCCAAGGTAGAACCTGATAGCCAGGCCCGGAAAGAAGGTAGGGGTGAGGAGGACCCAGCACTGGGGACACAGTCCCAACTGCGCCCAAGGTTTCCAGTTCTAGCTGTGCACTAGGCTTTCCAAAGGGAGCTTTGAAAGATACTGATAGCCCAGCCCCATGCCCCGATTCTGATTTCAATGGTTGTAGGAGGGAAGCAGGCAGGCCTTGGAATTTTTTGGCAGCTGCCTGGGTGATTCTGAAGGGCAACTGTCTTAAACCTTAAACCTTGTCTAAACACAGTGCTCGCATTGTGGTGTGGTGGAAAGGCCACCCATTCAGAAGCTAGGAAGACTGGATTCTCATTCTGCATCTGGCAGCTTTCTCAGATCCTCAGTCTCCCCACCTGCAAAATGAGATAATGATCTCACCCCTCCCCACACCTCCTAGGAGGCTTGGAACATTGAAGTGTAAATGCTCCACATATACAATATCACTGTTATAGAAGCATTTCATGATAAGAGACCAGGGAGCTCCTACGGCTTCTGCAGCAGGCCCTCTGTGGTGCCAGCTAGGAAAGAAAGTGCATTAGTCACTCAGTCACGTCCAACTTTTTGCAACCCCGTGGAGTGCAGCCCGCCAGGTTCCTCCATCCTTGGGATTCTCCAGGCAAGAATACTGGAGTGAAGGCTGCAACCAAATGATTTCTTCTGCCCATGATGCCTTTGCAAACCTCTCCTTTTTTACCCTTCTTTAATCACCATCTCCAATTCCACTGAGGCTTCCTCTCTCCTCCTCAGCCTCCTCCCCAGGTTATCTTTATCCTTCAGTTTGCTCTAGAGATGAGAAGTAATTGATAGGTCACTCAAGTACAGGCCCTGCCTGCCTCAATCTACAAAATCACTCCCTGGCTCCCCCAAACCCCAAAGTTACTTATAACTGCAATGATACACAGTGTACTATTTTCCATTCCGGTTTGTTTTGTTTTAATGCTATTAAATTGATTTCCTGATCTGCCTAGGAATCATACCCAACTTTGCAAAACTGTAGCCTGTGGTGTTTCTGGAAAGAGGCCTTCCCATTCCCCTGCTTCCAGCGGAGACCTACCAGCTAGCTGTTGCAGTGGAGGAGCCTGCCCCATGGTCACCCATCAGCCTTCCTCTGTCTTTGGGCCTCTTTCCCCAGCTGTATAATCAGCTCAGGTGGGTGTTTCAGCTGCATGAAGTGGTCCTTACCTTCCTTTCAAGCTCTAAGGCCTAAGATCCCTATGACGTTTGATCAATAGATCTCCACCCAGCCATCCCGGATGGATTGCCAACACCTCCCTTCTATGGTCAGTTACCTTTCTGTTTTCCTGATGAAAAGTGAGAGGTGCTCAATCATGTCAGACTCTTTGCGACCCCACGGACTATATAGTCCATGGAATTCTCCAGGCCAGAATACTGGAGTGGGTAGCTGTTCCCCTCTCTAGGGGATCTTCCCAACCCAGGGATCAAACCCAGATCTCCCACATTGCAAGCAGATTCTTTATCAGCTGAGCTACAAGGTAAGCCTGATGAGAAGATAAGAAAATAACATATTTGCCAAGCCAGGCTCTTGGACAAGGGATTTGTGTGTTTATCTCAATCTCCTACTAACCCTGGGAGTTTGGTACTTTTCCCGTTTAGGTCCCAGATCGGAGGGGATAGGTCATTTGTTTAGTTTGGGGCCAGCAACCTCTTGCCATGCTAGGGTCTGGAGACACAGGCTGAGAAAGACACCACAGCCCTTACTCCAGGCTTGTGGGAGGCCGATAGCAGAGAGGGCCTGGCAGCTCTGCAGGATGAGCATTCCACATCCGTGGGCCGTCTGGGCTGCCGGGAGCGCCCATGGAGAGGCAGCCAGCCCACCAGGCAGTTGGGGGAGCCTCCCAGAGGCAGGCTGTCCAAGCTGAGTGCAAGAGGGGCCTAATGAGCTGGCTGCTGAGGGGTAGAGGTATCCCAGGCAGAAGGAACCGTGTGTAGGAAGAGAAGGGACCTGTGTGCAGTCCCCTGGGCCTAGAGCTGGCACAGAGCTTTCTTGATTGTAAGAAGTGGAATCTGGGCAAAGAAAAGTACATTTGTGGCTCTTTCCGATTCCACTTTAAGAGAAATGTTCACAGAAGAGATGTTGGTGGAATCACTAAAGAAAGGTGTAACCATAAGGCAACGAATGCCTGGTGTGAGAGCTCACTTCTGCCTCTCCGGTTTCTGTCTCTCTGGCCTGTGGTGAACAGACCTCCCAGCCTTCCTACGGTCAATTGTCAGCAAAATGAGGGGCTGGCTTTTAGCCTGCAACTCCAAGGATCTGGAGGAGAAATGTCAAAGTGCCACAGGGATTCCTATCAAGAACCATCCTTAGCAAACCTCAGCTGTTTCCCCGACCCAGCTTGGACAGTTTGTCCCAGTTCTTCTTTGTCCACTGACTGGGCTGAGTGGGACCAGCCATCTGGATGCAGGAAAGAAGGAACTGTGCCCCACTGAGGTTGGGGCGGCTTCCTGCTGAAAGCTGCAGGCTCAACACACCCCTAACCCTGTGAGAACCTCCATGAGCTCCGGGTCATCCTGTTGGTCTGTCCTCTTCTTTACAGCTGTGATGTCCAATGCAGTAGCCACCAGCCACACACACCTCTTTAATTGTAAGTGAATTTAAATTAAATGGAATGAAAACTTCAGCTCTGCAGCTGCATTAACCACACGCACTTGCAGGCAGAAAACAGCAGAAGCATGGGCTCCGCCTCCAATCTGCCTCTCAAATCTGTGCACGTGCACCTAACATGCATTATCCAGACTGGTAGCTGCCCGAGAGTCGGGGATGTGCTGTTTTCAGCCTTCTAGCCTCTGCAGTAAGGACAGCCTGCTACAAGGTGGGTGGGTTAGATGCAAGGGCCTGTCAGCCAATGATCACGCCCTTCCTCAGCCATGTGGAGGGTCTGCCTACAGGAGGGGAGGGAGGCCACTGTGCAGAGGAAGCAGAGGCAGACCAAGGTGCCCACCTGAGCCTGCTGTGCCCCCCGAGGCCTGGTGCCTACGGGTCTTCCTCCAGATCTTTCTTCACCACTGTGAGCCCATCATTCTGCTTTTGCCTGTGGGCTGAAGTTAGGTTACCTTACCCTGCAACTGAAAAAACCTTCCCTGGTGGCTCAAGCAGTAAAAATCTGCCTGCAATGTCGGAGACCTGGGTTCCATCCCTGGGTCGGGAAGATCCTCTGCAGATGGAAATGGCAACCCCCTCCAGTATTCTTGCCTGGGACATCCCATGGACAGAGGAGCCTTGCGGGCTACAGTCCACAGGGTTGCAAAGAGTCAGACATGACTGAACTACTAACACTAACAGTCTTTTTACCTCAAATTAAATCCTTCCTTGCTCCTTGAGGGGGTCTTTTACAGCAATGGCCACTTTCATAGCAAAGTTCAGTCTTTGCATACATCTCTGGGAGAGTGAGTACAGTAACCTTTCACAGTAAAGCGTAATGACTGATAGTGGAGCCTGTCTCGGAGACCAGATTCTGATGGAGCAGAGGGAAGGCAAAGCCTTGGCTCCTGGTAGAAGGCGATGCAAGCTCTACCAAACAGACAAAGGCCACAGAAAGGCCATTGGAGGGCATCAGGGATCTGCCTTGTTGACTCAAGCTGCAGAGAACAGAAGCTGAATAGAAGCCCTAATACTCCTTCTCTTTAAAAACAAATTTCCAGCCATCCCTTGTTTTATTTCTAACAAATGCTCAGTCTCCTGTGTTGACTGAATGTTTATGTGACAGGGTCTCTGCCAGCCCGGCTTCTAATTCTATTAACCAAACACCCCAACATTCACAGGAGTCTCTCAATCTGTCTCCCTCTTCCATGTTCCAACTTCCCCAGATTCTTTCCTGAGCATCCAGAGCTTAGGGCAAGAGGGTGGTGAGAGGGAGATTTCTCCTGGCTAGAGAGCCAGAGAGCATCTCTGTTCCAGAAACTTGGAAGGTCTGCCCCTCCCCAGCCCCTCTAGCCTCACCCCATTCTCCCTAACAAGGAATTTCCCTTTTCATTGGTCAAAGAATCAAAATAGGGCTTCCCTGGTGGCTCAGTGGTAAAGAATCCATCTGCCAATGCAGCAGACACGAGTTTGATCCCTGGTCTGGGAAGATCCCACATGCCGCAGAGCAGCTAAGCCTGTGTACCGCCACTACTGAGCCTGAGCTCTCGAAACCAGGAGCCACAACTACGGAGCCCATGTGCTGCAGTTACTGTAGCCCACACGTGCTGGAGCCCACGCTCTGCAACAAGAGAAGTCACTGCGAGGAGAAGCCTGTGCACCACAACTAAAGAGTAGCCCCTGCTCACCGCGACAGAAAAGCCTGTGCAGCAACAAAGACCTACCCAGCACAGTCAGAAACCAGTCAATCAATCAATAAATTGTTAGCCCATATCCCATATGGTTTTTGCGAGAATAAAAAAGACACAAAGCTTGGAAACAGCACAACTGTTAAGTATAAAATCTCTTTACTCCCCACGTCTCCATCATCAATCCCCACCCACATCTGCCCCAGAGGCCACATCAGGGCCCAGCCCCACCAGTGCTTACCTGCTGCTCCCAGAGAATGAAGTGACCAGCACCCCACCTGAGACATTCAAGAAAACCTGCACCCCCCCAGGCAAATCAGCAGCTGCCTCTGGGTTGAGATATCAGGCATCTCTTCTCCAGTTTCACCAATGGTGCCACTTGAAGAAAAAACAATACTTCCCCCACTCCCAGCTTCCTGATGCTGAAAGTTGGCAAGAGCATCTGCTGTAGGATCTTTGAAACAAACATGAGGCTCAGGCCCAGGCACCTTTTGTCAGGGGTCCCCCAGAACCACCCTTAGGATCAATGACTTACTGGAAGAACGCAGAGAACTCAAACAAGCTACTATACTCACAGTTGTGGGTTAGTACAGTGAAAGAATACAGATTACAATCAGCAAAGGACTAAGACTCTGTGCTCCCAATGCAAGGGACTCCAGTTTGATCACTGGTCAGGGAACTAGATCCCACACACCGCAACTAAAGATCCCACGTGCTGCAACTAAGACCCAGGGCAGCCAAATAAATAAATAAATCAGTAAAGGACAAAAGTACATAGAACAGAGTCCAGGAAAAATCACACACAAGCACCCAGGCATCCTTTCCCAGCAGAACCACAGAAACAGCACTTAATTCTCCCAGTAACAACATGTGACAACATGTAATGTATTGCCAATAAGGGCAACTCACTCCAGCTTTGGTGTCCAGGGTTTTCATAGGGGTCAGTCACGCAGGCAGGGAGCACCCACAGATGGACCTTAGCTACTCAGTCGTCAGTCTCCTCAGAGAGCAAACCAACACCGCACTGCTCAGGGCCCAGGCGATCACTTTGAACCACATTATTAGGTTAAACTATGCAGCATGGCTCAAGCTCCCAGGTGAACAAAGACACTGCTATCCAGCAGGATCTTCCCAGGGCTCAGAGGTTTTCTCCCAGGAGCAGCTCAAGGGCCAAGCCTTTGGAAAGTGCAGGTGTGAGCACCCCAGCCTGCTGAGCCCACCCTTCACTGCACACACCTGCACCCGGCCCCACTCTTCACTGGAAAGCAGCCCCTCCTGCCTGGGTCATTCCAGCAGAGGCCAGTGGCCAAAAGGGAAAGGGGAGCTTGGGAGGGCTTCTCTGCTGGCTCAGTGGTAAAGAATCCACCTGCCAATGCAGGGGAAACAGATTCCAATCCTGATGGAAGATCCCACAAGCCACAGAGCAATTAAGCCTGTGTGCCTCAACTACTGAGCCTGTCCTCAGGGCCCAGGAGCTGCAACTATGGAGGCCCATGAGCCCTAGACGAGTAGCCCTGCTCACCACAACTAGAGAAAAACCTGTGCAGCAACGAAGACCCAGCACAGCCAAAAGTAAAATACTAAATAAATAAAACAGAAGTGCACGGAACACAGCTGGGCTTGGCTTCAGGCCCCCTCCCAGGAGAATCAGCCTCAGATCCCAGCCCCACAGACCCTCTCTTCCTCTAACAAGGACCCAAGGGGATTGATGTGTTCTCTTTGGTGGCCAACCAGGCTTCTGGGAGGACAGGCCCACAACCAAGGTGAAGTAGGCTTCTGAGCCAAACCACAATCATGCTGGGCTGTCACCACCGATCAGTCTCCAGAACCAAATCCAGTCTGGGCTCCCAAACCCCTCTGCCCACTTGCTCCCTGCTGGCTCATCTCCTCTGAGCTCTGCTCCTCTGACACCAGCGAGCCCTGGCCTGGGGCTGTTCCCAGGAAGCCCTCAGCTCCTGCCTCTTCTCGCTCCTCCTCTGAGGCTTGTCCATTCACTCAACACCTGCTCTCTGCTTTTACACCGTGGGATAAATACTGAGAAGGGGGTAGTCTGCTGCCTGGGGGAAGGCAGGGCTGGAGGACATGGGAGCGAAGGAACAAGCTAGGCAGGGTCAGGCGGCCCAGGCACCCCTTTTTCAGCAAACAGCATTCCAGGACATGCCTGTCAAGGCCACACCTTTCAGGCTCCTCTCAAACCAAGGAGGGACACAGTCTTCTGAGGCTGATGCAATATGACACCCAGGCCTTTGGGTGGGAAGGGGCAGCTCTTCCCTCAACCCCTATTGCAGACCCTCAGTCAAGCCTGGGCCTACTCCACTTTAAGCCACATCCTCCTGCTTTCTGAGTCAATGCTCTGAGTAAACAACATCACAAAAGTCAGCTTTTGGTGTCTACTTGGTGCTGGGTTGACTTTCAAGTGTGGTGTCATTTTCTGTTCAGACCGACCTAGATGAGGTTCCCATTAAGTGAATTCCTTAACCTCTCTTAGCATCAGTTTCAACATCTTGAAATAGAAAAACAAACCTACCTTACTGCACTGGTGTGAAATGATACTATAAAGTGTCAATCACAGTATTTAGCACAGCTACTCAGTTCCCTTACCACCCTTTATCAATCCACAAATCCTACTTTTCCTAGAGGCCATCCATCCAACCGCTTATCCATTGATGCAGCCATCCACTGCTCCACCCATCTACCTATCCATCTACCCACCCAACTATTCATCTGCTCATCCACACACCCATCATCTACCCATCCACGAATCTATAGAACATCATTTTTTGAACACCTTCTAAGTACAAGCCACTGTGAGTTGTCCACTGAAGTCGATACAGTAATATACAATCTAGAAGCAAAAATTAAATATTACGACCAAGATATAAATAACTTGGCAGAAAGTGAAAACTGTCTTCAGGGAAGGACAGAGAAAGTGTTGGGAGATTAAACACTCCCAGACCTCTTTTCACGCTCCCATAGAAGGCAATTGCCAGGATTACGCCTAATTTGATAAAACATTTCTCTTTCTCTAACGATTGGAGACGACCAGGACTTTTTCCTCCTGCACAAAGAAGATGCCTCAGGTTCTCATTATCCTAACTTGGCTCTGGCTTTGTCTCAGCTTTCATTTTACTGTGTTCAGCTCTCAGTTGCTCCACTGAGGACAATGTACAGAGTCCAAATTCCTTCCAAGTTTTTAATTGGACTGTCCATGAGGGATTTTGAAACCAACAAAACAGGCTAAATGAGGAGATGATGGATACATTAAAGACAGCTGCCTCGGGCCAGGCATTCCCTACACAGCAGTCTGCCCGAGAGTCCATTAAGTGAGGGCTTTGCAGCATCAGCAGCCAGCCTCCACCTCCTTAAAAACCTCTCCCCACCACCTGAGTTCTGTCCAGACTTAAGTCAACCCCTGGAAGAATTAGGGGAAAAGTATCTCCCTACGAAAGTGCCAGATAAACAGTGTGGGGCTGTATTTCTCAGCTGATGAAAAGAGGAAAATCTTACAAATTTTGTTGCCGCAGTGAGACACAAGGGCCCGTCAACGTGATGAATGCAACACCCCATAATCTCTGCAGGCCACTACCCACCAGAAGTTTGACTGGAAAATTCCTGCAAAGGGGACTTCTCTGGTGGTCCAGTGGTTAAGACTCCTTGCTCCCAAGGCAGGGGGCCTGGGTTTGTTCCCTGATCAGGGAACTAGATTCCCACATGCAGCAACTAAGAGTCTGAATGCTGAAAGGAAGATGGAGGATCCCGAGGGCCACAAAGAGGATCCAACGCAGCCAAATAAATAAATACATAAAGCTTTTTTAAAATTCCTGCAAAGACATTGCTGAGTGAATGCTGCCGATGCAGCCAGTGGGGTTGTTTGGTGTTGCAGATTTAAAGACAGAAGACCCAGCTCTGCCACTTACCAGTCCTGCGAGTTTGAGCAAGGCCCTCCAACTCTCCGAATCTGTATTTACTAGCAGGTAAGTTGGGAGAGCACGGGCCTCACCAACCTCTGTCGGCCAGCTTGCTGGTGGTGGTGCGGTCCTCTCCATGAGCCAGCTCACGGGGGAGGAGGCATGGTGACAACCATCACTTGTGAGCTCAGAGGCTGGGACAACCAACGTCCCTTCCCCAAGCCTCCACTTCTGTGTCCGTGTAGGTTACACATTTGCTGCAAGTTAAATGAGATGACGTGTGCAGAGTGCGTGGCGCACGCCAGGTGCTCACTGGCCCTCCCCCGACCCTCATCCCTGCAGCCTAGCACAGGAGGCACAGGGCCCCCCAGACACCCAAGTTGAGGTCAACAGAGTACTGTTTAGTGTCTTCTCTTAGGCTGACTTCCACTTGGAAACCAAGCCAGGCTCAGTGGCTTCTTGGTCCTCGAAAATGATTTTCTGAAACATTTCCTCCTTTCACGCTCCATGCAGCATCATTTACCAGACTTGAGAATTATTTTTCCCAACTCTGGCCGTTCTGAGTTCAGGGATTTCAGTTCTGTCTCAGCACACAGATCCCCTCCTCCTCAGAGGCCAAGGCTCACTCACGGGGCTCAGGGTACCAGGCACCTCTCTGAGCAGATAAAAGGCCAGACCAGGGTGACTGGTGAAGGCTGCAATGTTGACCCTTCAGCCACAGGCTGGCCCCCCCGCCCCGCCTGCGTGCAATTCGCACAGTCGCCACCTCGCTGCTCGTTTCTTCCACTTTCTCCTCCTCTCCCTCCCTCCCAACTCTGCGGACATTATAGCAGCAGCTGACTCTTATTGAGGGCTTGCTAGGAGCCAGAGGCTGTGCCATGTCTCTCTTTTTTTAAATTGGAATATAGTTGTGTTAGCTTCTACTGTATAGCAAAGTGAATCAGTTGTGTGTACATATTTTCCTCCCCATTTTTTGGATTTCTTTCCTATTTAAGTCACCAGAGCATTGAGTCTAGTTCCCTTAGCTATAGTCTGTTCTCTCTAGTTATCTATTATATACTTAGTACCAATAGTGCATATATGTCAATCCCAATCTCCCAGTTCACTTCCCCCGCCTTTTCCCCCTTGGCATCCATACACTGGTTCTCTGTGCCTATTTCTGCTTTGTAAATAAGATTGTCTATACCAATTTTTTCAGATTCCATATACGAGTTAATATATTTTTCTCTTTCTGATTTACTTCACTCTGTATGACAGTCTCCCGAGCCATGCCTCTTTTGATCACACAAGTCTCCGTAAAGATGTGGACACATGCCACTTTCCTCAGCCCAACATCCCTTCCTCATTTCCTCGCATCAGGGTACTGCCCCTCATTTCCTCTAGAAACCCCCTCCTCCATGCCACATGGTTCTGGGGGCTGCCCTGGTAGACTTTGCCTCAATCAAAGTGAGTGGAATCCTTCCTGGGACTTTACATGGGGACCCGAAAGAGAGAGACGTTTCTCTGGACTGAGAGATGCAAGGAGATGACCCTGTTACTATTTGTTGGTGGCAGGGTCCTCCTGTCACATGAAGGAACCTGAGGACGAGATCAACACCCAAACAGGCAGGGAGGAGGGAGGGAGGGAGGGTGGCCAGCCGACACTGCTCCAGCTTCCAGCAGCTCCAACCTCAGATGACTCTTTTTGTATAAGCTGGTATAGGTCGACTTTCTCTTATCTGAAAGCAAAAAGGTTCTGATTATTAGTAGATAGATAGGTACATTAGCTAAACTCTCTTATTATGATCCTCAATTTACAGATGTGGAAGGTGAGGTTAAGATTCTGAGGTCCAGAGGCAAAAATGTTTGCATGGATATACTTCATTCTAAATGAGTGCCCAGTGCAGCCATGCGCTGGATACTGTGCAAATACAACGGTGGGGAAACGACTGCTCTCTCAGAAATTACAGCCTGGGAAAGAGGTGCAGTCATGTGTTACTGGTCTAACCCCACTTTACTCAAATCCACACATGCAACGCCATATTTATGGTCTTCAGGATGCTGCACAACATCGCACGTCAGAGTTGCCTTAAATAGTGGATGCCTGAATAATTAACAGAAGCACGAGTCTCCTATGTCTCTTCTGAGGCCCATTAGGAGTTGGTTGTCACGGGTTTTCATTTTGGCTCAGAACAAAATCTGTGCATGAATCATCCAGGGACCCTTTGGTTACAAGCAACAGAAACTGCACTCAAAGTACCTTAGCCAAAGGGAATTGGTTGGCTTGGTGATGCACAGCCCAGGGGTGAAGCTGGCCTCCAGGAAGGAGGGAGGCCAGGGACTCTAACTACATGGTCAGCCTGGTTTTGCACCTTTTCCCCACCACTCTCTAAGAGCTCTGTTGACTCAAATTTTCCTGCTACTGCTGGGCTCCATGTGATGATGGCTGGGTGGGCAACGGAAGATGAAGGGAGGGGAGGGACATGCCTGTAAACAATTCCAGGTGAGCACCACCCCAATGTAAAATCTTGAAAGAGGGAGAGCTGCTCATCTGTGGGAAGCTTGGCTCATTCACCCACCGCTCTGGCCAGGACAGTAGGCCCTGTGACCTGCAGCCCCTTCAGAACTGCATGGAGGGGCTTTGCCAAGAAAGATGCGGAGGGGACGGTGAACACGTATCAGGCATCATCTCACCACTGAAGTGGGTTAGAGTTTGCAAAAGGCTCACTGGAGGACATCCAGTCTAGCCTCCTCCAGCACCCAGGGATGGAGACACACAGGTGGCTTATTAACATGCCCATTCCTGGCAATTCCACTCCATACCGTCCGTGTGGCCTTAATTTTCTCAGGTGCTTGAACTTGACAGAGCTGTCTAAAGATCCTCGCAGTCCTGATTATCCAAGGACAGTCCCAGCTATATGAAATGAAATTTCTCTTGGCAAAGGGACCCTTCCCACAGCCTAAGCCTCCACCTGTGCAGGAGTTGGTGAAGTAGCTGAAGCGGGGGCTGGCCAAAGGCAGGGAAAGGGTCAAGGACAGGAGGAGGCCAGCCCTTGGGAAGCCAGATCAGGAAACAGCAGAGCTTCACAATCTTAAAAGATCAAGATGCTTGTGGGTAAGGAAGAATTGCCATCAGATTGTTGAGAGTGGTGAAGGTGCTCCAGGAACTTGGCCCTTAGTCTTCCTGGACTATGGGGGAGAACATGAGGCCAGGATGGCAGGGATCTGGAAGCTCCAGAAAGGAACCAGAGAGGGTGACAGAGCTCCATGTGTAGAAGAAGCAACTCAGTTGCAGGCCGAGGAGGTGGGGCCTTTTCTTACTTGGCTGCTGTGCTGCCCGGGCCCAGGTGGGATGTATCAACACAAGAGAACATCTTTAACCTAGTAAGAGTCCCCAGGTCTCCTAGGGGATGGTACCCTCCCTCTCTGAGCTGTCACCTGCGACCTCTGGTGACCACAGAATCTAAGCCGGAGTCACCCTGGGACTAGCTCCAGGGGAGATTATGAGGCCTCCATGTCCCTCACTAGGTAGATAGAATTGCTTGCCAACCCCTGAGACTAGGAAAAAGGGTCTCCCTTAAACGCTGTGAAGCAAGCTAAAAACAAATGAGTTGAGGATTCATTTGGAGGAAACGAGATATCTGTGGATTGATTTCAAGTGATCTGAAAGACAATGTCATTAAGAGAGCTACAAAATCTACTGTGGGAAGTCCGAAGCAGAAATGGCCTCAAAACACCCCGAGGTGGCCCTGGGGCCTCTGTCAGCAAGACTGCTGGAAGGAAAGGGTCTGGCCCATGACTGCAGGTCCTGAACTGGCCTCATTGCCCCTGGAACCTGTCCGCCAGTGACTCTCCTTCAAGCATGATCGCTTCCCCAAAGGGAAGAAGATGGCATTTCCAGCACTTCAGAAAGAGGACACAACTCCTAGAAAAATTAAACTATCTTTTACTCCAGCTCACTTTTCTGGCTTGTCAGTTCTTTATACCAAAGGAAAAACCAGGAGAGAGGAGAGAAAAGGATTATCTTAGTAAGTATTACAGTCTCTGTGAACGAGATACAAGTACAGTAATTACACTTAGATCTGGTGCTCAAAAATCAGTTCAGGTTCATTATTTCCAATGAGTTAGTCAATCCCAAGAGGAGGGGAGGAGAGAAAAAATCTCTGAATACATAAAAATTTATCATCCATTTCCATTGTACTTACTGACCCTGTGCAAAGTGGCTGTCTGAAAACGTCTGATTGAGAAGCTCTATGTCAGAGGTGCCGGACAGTCAGGAGTCTCACCCTCCAGGCCAACTCTGCCACCAACCAGCCATGAGGTCAGTGCCTCCCGCCTCCTGTGGAGGATCATCTTGTTCCACCCGTGCCAATGTTCAAGTGCTCCCCTGGCCTTCACAATGACACAGAGAGAAGCAACCACACTGGGCCCCATTACAGTCCCTGCTCCATGGGTCAGTGACCCATGTCTCCAGGGAGATCACAGTCTGTGCACAAGTCTTTCCTAAGACGCTATGCCTGCTGTGCTGAGAACTGTGGGCAAGACAGACGAGGTCCTGAGTTTTTAGCTTAGTTGGATTCAAGTGGAAACAGGATTACAGAACAGAGTGGAGTCCAAGAAGCTATTACTCAGGAAAGAGAAAGAACAGAAGCCAAGATATGCTTTGAGAAGAAATAAATCAAATAATAACAGGAGTGGGTTGCCATGCCCTCCTACAGAGGATCTTCCAGACCCAGGGATCAAATCTGTGTCTCTTGCATCTCTTGCATTGGTAGGCGGGTTCTTTACCACTAATACCACCTGGGAAGCCCAGTAGTAAAATTAACATTTAGACAAGGTGGGGCTTTGAAGATGGCGGGCAAAGGAAATATCATCATCCCAAACCACCAAATTAAAAATCCCTTGCCATTCCCAAAACACACTTTTCAAAATGAGTTTGGTCCAAGTGCCCTTATGAGGTAGGGAGGACAGCCAAAAGACTCCATTTCCTGGCTTTCTCAGTGTGGACACATGACTCAATCTAGCCAAGAAGATGTAAGTGGAAGCAATCTGTATAACAATCCAGGATTCCTTAAAGCAAGGAATAGCATCCTTACACAGTCCTCCTTCCTGCTGACTGAAATGTGGGTGCATTGGCTGGAGCCCCAGCAGTCACCTTGGGCCATGAGGGGGTCTTGGGAAGAGAATTTGAGCACAGTGGAGAGACAAACTTGACGAATCGGGGTCCCTGATGCTTGTGGAGCCAACTTACCTAGTCTTCCTCCCTCCAGACTTCCTTTACATGAAAGAAAAATCTGTATCCTAATCTACTCATGTTTGATGATCTTTGGCAAGCCACTTGTCTTCCCTACACCCCAGCTTCCTTGTCTCTAAAATGGAATAATAGTATTTACCTAATACTTTGTGGAGAGTAAACCGTAAACAGAGTAAAATGAGTAAGCCAGACACACAGCCATTATTACATCTTACGCAAGCTATTATTTTTTAACAGCTTTGAGAAAAAAACATACATACTACATAGTTTGCCTAAAGTATACAACTCAGCATATTTATAGTGTTTTTATTATCACCATGATCTCATCTTAGAACATTTTTATCATCCCCCAAAGAAACGTTGTACCCATAATCAGTCACTGCCCATTTTCCCCTCTGCCTCCCAGGCCCTAGATATGTTTTTTTTCCCAATAGTAAACTCTCTTTAGTCACAATTTTAAGAGTGCTTGAAGATATTCTATAATATTAGATAGTCCTTGATGTAAGATAAGACAGATTTCCCTGTCAACCTTACATTATAAAGCAATTTACTTAGGGCAAAAGTATGAGATTGTGTTTCCTGGGTTTTTCTTAAGAAGTCAACATACGAATTGAATAATATTGTAATTTAAATATACTCTTAGGCAGTTTTCTTTTTCTGTGTTCATTTTCAATTTAATATTGATTTTCTCACTGAAGCAGTAAATACAGTTTTTAAAAAATCAAACTGTAACATCATGAGGTTTGTAATAAAAAATGATGGTCCCTCCCCTCGATGCTGCCCTGGTCACTTTCAGCTCTTAGAATCCTCCAGCATTTATCTCCATGTTTTTTAACATGCTTATTCTGCTATTTCTTTATTTTCCAATTTTAGACATTATCTTACAGAAAGAGTGGTAGATTTATTCTCTTAACACTCTTCATTCCAAACATAGGTCTTTAAAACTATTTTTCCTTAAATCACTTATTGGTGTTTAACTTATTATAACTAAATGAGGTAAATTCAGTTAAGGGAGGCAGTGTACTATCATGATAGTTTTGATATTTCTGGAGTTAATATTCCCACCCCCTTTCTTCTCAATTGTTTTCCTATCATTAATATTAGCTATTATTAATTCACCCCCACACTCCCTTCATTGCACTCAAACACGACAGGTCCATTTCTTCCTTGCATCCATGCTTCTGGGGATTCCTGTCCTTGCTCTGGTTGCTGTCTGGGTTTGCTTCAATCCTGAAAGTTACTTCAGTCATAGTGAGTTCTGAAGGAAACAGCCTGCTTTATCTCCTTAGTCCCACTCTCCGTAAAACCTAGACGTAAGCTCACGGAGCTCAAAGAGGCTTGGAAGTGCCACTTTGGCCTGACCACCTTGCCTTTCCCTTCTCAGATAACCTGACATCCTCACCTGACTCTCTCTGCTTGCAATTCATTGGGTCTTTTCTCTCCATGTCCAATTCGAGTTAAAGGACCACTAAGAAGGTTCAGGGAAAAGCATTATCAATGAATATTTCCAAGCCTCAACAAACTTGGGTGCTCAGATCACAGCTAATAATACAAAATAAAGCAGAAAAGCACTCTGTTGCTGATTAGAGAATGAGCTAGATTACTGACATGGCCCTCTGAGGAGAAAGGAGGGCAGGTACCACCTCGGGGTGGCTCTCTGGATGCTGGCTTAGACCAAGTGCAACCAAGGCTTATACCCTTTTACAGCACCTATGAAACAAACTATTCATGTAATCAGGAAACATTAGTGGCCACCCTGAGTGCACCAACTGGCAGCCCTAGGACCAAATCAGGCCTGCACACATATTTTCACGGCCTATAGGGTTTTAAACTTCTCAATGTTTCTAGGTTGGGGCATTCACCTTAACCCTCCTAGTCTCTATATTTTGCATCTGTCTGGCCCTGAAGGTATGGCCTTTGAGACCTGTAACAACCCAACCCCATTAAATTACTGAAGAGGGGATATCCATAGAGGGGCAGTTTCTAGTCACACAGCTCGGTGGCAAATCAGGGGCTAATCCAGCACAAGCAAGCTTTCTGATGCATCCTCTGCTGCTCAGTTTAACTCACCCACATCCTGACCTGTGAAGGTCAGCCCTTCACCCACTTACCAACCCTTTACCCACTAAGCACGAATTCAGAGCACAGCAATAGAGCAAACTTTCAGGGTTATTCCCCACAAGTTGGATAAAACACTCCTGGCTCAACACAACATATACAACCCCCAAGTCAAGTGATCAAAATATTTGAGTGCACCAGATTGGTGTCCTGCTCCAAACCTGCTGACATTTAACTCCATCTCCTCATTTTGCAAGCTTCTGGCTGACTGTCTCTCTTCTCATTTAAACCTAATCCTGTGTCCAAACAGGGTTCAATGCAACCCCTTGGCTGGATGTCGGCATTTGGTGACTGGTGAACTTGTGAAAGAATGCAGTTGCTGAACTGCTGTTTCCTTTGGGTGATGAAGCCCAGAGAGCAGTCCAGTAATTTGCCATGAGCCAGATAGACAGCAGTACGCTGGTGGATGCCTCTTGCTGTATCCACATCACCGAGAGAGAAGCCTTCTGTAGGAGAACCAGCTTCCACAAGAAAACTAGAAATAGTACTTCCTAACATCTATACCACATCTCCTATTTTCCTTAACTCCTGCTATGCTGCCTACATCAATCATTCTGACAATAAATAATATTTTCAGTTCAATTCAATTGCTCAGTCCAGGCTTCCCTGTCCATTACCAACTTGCAGAGCACCAACTTGCTCAAACTCATGTCCATCGAGTCAGTGATGCCATCCAACCATCTCATCCTCTGTTGTCCCCTTCTCCTCCTGCCTTCGATCTTTCCCAGCATCAGGATCTTTTCCAATGAGTCAGTTCTTCACATCAGATGGCCAAAGTATTGGAGCTTCAGCTTCAGCATCAGTCCTTCCAATGAATATTCAGGGTCGATTTCCTTTACGATTGACTGGTTTGATCTTCTTGCAGCCCAAGGGACTCTCAAGTCTTCTCCAACACTACAGTTCAAAAGCATCACTTCTTTGGCGCTCAATTTTCTTTATGATCCAACTCTCACATCCATACATGACTAGTGGAAAAACCATAGCTTTGACTAGTCAGACCTTTGTCTGTGATGTCTCTGCTTTTTAATATGCTGTCTAGGTTGTCTAGCTTTCTTTCCAAGGAGTAAGTGTCTTTGAATTTCATGGCTGCAGTCACCATCTGCAGTGATTCTGGAGCCCAAGAAAATAAAGTCTGTCACTATTTCTATTTTTTCTCCATGAAGTGATGGGATTGGATGCCATGATCTTCATTTTTTGAATTTTGAATGTTGAGTTTTAAGCCAGCTTTTTCACTCTCCTCTTTCACTTTCATCAAGAGGCTCTTTAGTTCCTCTTCACTTTCTGCCATAAGGGTGGTGTCATCTGCATATCTGAGGTTATCAGTATTCCTCCGGGAAATCTTGATTCCAGCTTGTGCTTCATCCAGCCTGGCATTTCGCAAGCTGTATTCTGTATATAAGTTAAATAAGCAAGGTGACAATATACAGCCTTGACATATTCCTTTTCCTATTTGGAAGCAGTCCATTGTTAAATTTATCACATGTGCACATCTCAGATTCCTAACACTATTTTAAGCCTTTAAAGGGAAGAAAAACAGTACAGATTTTGGAGACATGCTCTTAGGGTTCAGATCCCAGTACTGCCACTGTCTGTGTGGCTGGGCCAGTCACTGAACCTGTGAGCCTCAGTGTTCTCACCTGTGAAGAGCAGGTAACAGAAGTACCCACCTTTCAGTACTGCTGAAAAGGATGAGTCTTTTGAGGTACCCAGCACCATCCTTTGCCTTCTTCAGATAGCCACAAAGTATTTAATGTTGCCCAATCATTCATCGATGGAAAGCCCTGGTGGCTCAGTGGTAAAGAATCTGCCTGCAATGCAGAAAACTAAGGTTCGATCCCTGGGTTGGGAAGATCCCTGTAGCAGGAAGTGGCAACCCACTCCGGTATTCTTACCGCGAAATCCCAAGGACAGAGGAGCCTGGCAGGTCACAGTTCATGGGGTTGCAAAGAGTCTGACAGGACTTAGCGACTATACAACATCAATCATTCACCTATTTTGTAATATTAAGGATTCAATGTGAAACTCATTTTCATGGGGGATTTAGCCAAGTCAGATCATGTTTAGCAATAAAACATCACATTAGAATTGATAATAAAGTCCTGATCATTATGTGAAGAAAAAAATTGATAAACCACATCTTGCTAGATGGGCAGTGCACCATAAAATTTCAGATCAGTGGCTGACCTGAAAGTAGTTCATTGTCTTAGATTTAACTAAACTTTGGTTTTAAACTATCTCCATTCAAGATTATTCATAAAATTAAACGGACTGCTAATTATAACAGGTAAGTGTCAACAAAATTCTAGGAAATAAATGCAATAGTAATAGTGTGATAACACAGATGTTAATCCCTATAGTCGGTTTCATTTACTGGTTGATTTTAAACACTGAAAAATTCACTGCCATTGTTCTTTTGTTAGAATAAAACATTGTCCAGACAGAATTATCCTTCTTTCTAAATTTAACTTTTAGGGAGTTTATCATTTCTCTTTACCTCTTTGAAGCAAAGCAAGGCAGCAGCAGCCTGGCCCTCTATTTCCCGTCTAGAAATAGGATTGTGATGGTCCAGTGAGAGCCGCCTAACACCTTGTAGCGTTCATGCCACTGCTGAGTTGCCCACAAAGCTGGATCAAAGATGTGCGTGGGCACTTCTATTTGGGCAAACCACACGCTGAAGCAAAAATATGCTAACACACTTTGAATCTGGATCATGTTCTGAATGTTGTCTGTCACGTGACACACTGCTGCTTCCAGGACAGCGGGGAAACTGCTGTGTCAAAGGCAAGACAAGGGCTCCCCACTTTCCTCCTCAAAGAACAGGAGGCATTGTTACCTACAATGAGGTGCTCTGCTAGGGACTATTTCCTGTGGATACCCTGGCTCTCTACCACAATGCTCACAGATACCTGAACACTGGCCAAATAGGTAAATTCCAGAGCAGAATATAAGAGAAACCAGCAGCTCTATCAAAGGAAAGGGGAGTGGGGAATGAACACGTCAGGCATAAAACTACCATTTTAGGGACATCCCTGGTAGTCCAGTGGCTAAGACTCTGCACACAATGCGGAAGACCCTGGTTAGGGAACTAGATCTTGCATGTTGCAATTAAAGATCCCACGTGCTGCAACTAAGACCAGGTGCAGCTGAAGAAGTATGTGCAGTATTCTGGGTGCTTTCACCCACCTTCCCTGGCCACACCCTATTCCCTTATCCCAAACACAATGACCCTAGGAAAGTGATAATAGAAATTTTCTTTGTATATGAAAATTCTCTTTACTCATTTGTTCTTCCCCATAAGCTGATTAACATTAATTTATTTCAGACCAGGCACTGGTTTTCCTTCTAACTATTCTGCACACCATCTTAATCAACAGAATATACCAAGCTTAAAGAGCCACTCAGTACTGAATCAGCAGCTCATACCATATGTTGTGGGTAAAAACATACTTCCCAAAAAAGCTAAATGCAGAAAGACCAAGGATAGAATATATATTTAATACTCATGAAGTCTAACAGGATGTGCTTAGTATGTGGAACACTGAGATTTTACAGGGAAAAAGTTAGTCTTTAAATATATCCTAAAACATCTTTCTTCTGTTCTGTTACAGTTTTTGCCCTCAAAAGAGTATTTTAAGGGAAAAAATCTAATTACAAAAACAATTGCATCTTGGATGGATTCTTAGTGCTAACTTTTTTAAAATGTAAAAAAGCTATGTATTTTCTCAGAAATGTGGTGATGTGGCCAACAGATTTCATGGTAACAGTATGGCTGAGTCCTAAATCTTGGGTAATATTTATAGATTCAGCTTTATTCTGGCATTATCCAAGTTCACATTCGAGTGGAGAAAGAAAACCAAACCACACTGCAATTAGAATTTTCAAATGCCAACTGTCTTTTCTCAGGTCAGAAATTAGTTTATCTTTTGCTTTACATCTACCATTCCAAAAGGAAGGAGACTGGCTGCTTCATTAGCATATTCATGTAATAAGCACAGCTTAAGTCTGAAACATCTTAAACTACAGGTCTATTATGAGCTGCTTCATTTTTCAAAAACATCTTAGAACTAAAACATTAAGTCTCTTTTAGAAAACTGAAAGCACCCTGATTTATCAGAGCTTGAGAGACCACATGTTTTCTTAGAATCAACACCTCACCCCTCACCCCATTTCCTGTAGGCCTCACAACTAAAACCATAGGCTGATTTCCATTTTATACACGCTCTTCTGTGCAGCAACCTAAGAACACCTGATCACAGCTAACCAAGGGATGAAATGTTTCACTGGAATTTAAAAACTGCCTTTTGAATTGTATCAAAAAGTCCTCCACTTGTAAGTAGCCACAACATTTTGTAGACCAATAAAAATGTACACATCTAAAGCTTTTCTCTGTAAGTCTGCCTTCTCTCCAAGCATTTGATAGCCATAAAAGAAAAACTGATGTCACTCACTTCAAATTATCAATGATGATGAGTAACAGCATGGTAAATTAAGATGAACATTTTAAAGGGCTTATTGGTATTAAATTTTCATGTGTTCTCATATCAAACATAAAGTGCTTAACACATAATTGCATAGCTTGGCAATAATCATAAAGCAAGCGCCTGCATAACCACCACTCAAAAAACAGGTCAAAAAACAGAACAAAAAACAGGTCAAAAAACAGAACACGATAGCACCTCAGAAGTCCTCTAGAAGCCCCTTCCCATCAGCATCCCCAACCACTCTCCAGACTTACACAGTCACATCCTTGCTCTTCTTCGGTCTCACCTCCTTAAGTGCACCATTAAACGGTATTCTATCTATTAATAGTTTTCAACTTCGTATGATTGGGAGAAAAACTGTATTACTTGTTATCTGTCCTTTCTTTTGCTTACTGTTTTAAAGATTCCGTTTATTTTATTTTGTGTAGCTGTAGTTTGTTTTCACAGCTGGCTTATTTCCAGTTTGGGTCTATCACAATATACCTATCACTGCACAATATGTACAAGCATCTCTTGTACAGAGTATGCACCGAGGAACAGAACTGCTGGGTCACATGCAAATTTTCTACTTAACTAGATAATTATTCTCACTAGCAGTGCTGTGCCACATCCTTATCAATAACTGGTACTGTCACATTTTAAAGGAATATCAGTCTGGTGAGGAGAATGGCGTTGGGAGGGTGTAACCTGGAATAGTTTTCATCTTCATTTTTCTGACTAGTGATTGAAGATTTTTTCATGTATATGGATCATTTAGATTTCCTCTTGGGTAAAGTGCCAGAACTTCTTTTAAAATGAGTGTTACTGGAGAAAAGGGTTGGTGGGAATGTAAACTGGTGCACCCATTATGGAAAACAGTATGGATGTTCCTTAAAAAACTAAAAATAGATTTGCCATATGATCCAGCAATCCCACTCCTGGGCACGTATCCAGAGAAAACTATAATTTGAAAACTTAGATGCACCCAAATGTTCACTGAAGCACTATTTACAATAACCAAGACATGGAAGCAACGTGCATCCACCAACAGACGAATGAATAAAGAAAATGTGGTACATATATATACAATGGAATATTACTCAGCCATAAAAAACGAAATAATGCCCTTTGCAGCAACATGGATGGACCTAGAGATTATCATACTAAGTGAAGTCAAAGGTAAATACCATGATATCATTTGTATGTAAAATCTAAAATATAATAAACTTTGTATAAAACAGAAACAGACTCACAGACACAGAAAACAAACATGGTTATCAAAGGAGAAAGGGGACGAGGGAGTGAAAATTACAAGCTGCTATATGTAAAATTGACAAATAAGATCCTACTGTATGTAACAGGGAAGTAAATGAAATACCCTGTAATAAGTCATAATGGAAAAGACTATGAAGCAGAACCCACATATATGTATAATGAATCACTATGCTGTACACTAGGAACAAACACAACACTGTAAATCAACTATACTTCAATGCAAAATTTTAAACTTAAAAAAGGTTTTATTGAGATATAATTGACATCATACAATGCACCCATTTAAAGCATATGATTCAATGGTTTTTAGACATATTCACAGATATATGCAACATCACCATTTAGAACATTTTCATCTCAAAAAGAAACCCCATATCTTTAAGCTGTCACCTCCCTAGCCATCCATTCCCAGCCCCCCAGTTCTATGCTGCTGCTGCTGCTGCTAAGTCGCATCAGTCGTGTCTGACTCTTTGCGACCCCGTAGACGGAAGCCCACCAGGCTCCTCTGTCCCTGGGATTCTCCAGGCAAGAATACTAGAGTGGGTTGCCATTTCCTTCTGCAACGCCTGCATGCATGCATGCTAAGTCGCTTCAGTCGTTTCCGACTTTGTGAGATGCCATACATGGCAGCCCACCAGGCTCCTCTGTCCCTGGGATTCTCTAGGTAAGAATACTGGAGTGGGCTGCCATTTCCTTCTCCACCAGTTCTATGCTGCTGCTGCTGCTGCTAAGTCGCTTCAGTCATGTCCGACTCTGTGCAACCCCATAGATGGCCTCCCACCAGGCTCCCCGGTCCCTGGGATTCTCCAGGCAAGAACACTGGAGTGGGTTGCCATTTCCTTCTCCAATGCATGAAAGTGAAAAGTGAAAGTGAAGTTGCTCAGTCGTGTCCGACTCTTAGCGACCTCATGGACCGCAGCCTACCAGGCTCCCCGTCCCTGGGATTTTCCAGGCAAGAGTGCTGGAGTGGGGTGCCATTGCCTTCTCCGAGTTCTATGCTAATCTATATTAATACTTTTGTTTCTATAGCTTTCCCTATTCCAGACTTTCACATGAACTGAATCACTTATTATGTAGGCTCTTGAGACTGGCTTCTTCACTAATGTTTCCAAGGCTCATCCTAGCTTTAGCATGTATCAGTCCTTCATTACTTTTATAGTCAATTAATAGTCTACTGTATGGATATCCTACATTTTGTACAGCCATTCATTAATCCATTGATGGACACTTGCGTACTTTCTACTTTTTAGCTATTATAAATAACTCTGCTATTAGCATTTGTGTGCAAGTTTTTGTGCAGACATGTTTTTCTTAGATATATACCTAGAAATGGAAATCCTGGGTCATCTGGTAACTTTTGTTTAACTGTTAGAGGAAAAATTGTTTTCCAAAAGTGACTACACCATTTTACCCTTTCACAGCAGTGCAGGAGAGTTCCAATCTCCCCACATCCTCATCAACACTGTTTATCTGGCTTGACTTTAGCTATCCTAGTGGTAGCACGACTGAGCGACTTCCCTTTCACTTTTCACTTGCATGCATTGGAGAAGGAAATGGCAACCCACTCCAGTGTTCTTGCCTGGAGAATCCCAGGGACGGGGGAGCCTGGTGGGCTGCCATCTATGGGGTCGCACAGAGTTGGACACGACTAAAGTGACTTAGCAGCAGCCGTGGTAGCTCACTGTGGTTTTAGTGTGTACGTCCCTGATAACATTTTGCATCTTTTCATGTGCTTATTGGCCATTGCATATCTTCCTTGGAAAATTATCTATTCAGATCTTTGCCTTTTAGCTGGGCTGTCTTTTTGTTAATGGGAGGTATTGAGTCATATCTGTTTAGTGATTTTTATAGTTCTTTATATACTCTGGATACAGATTCTTTGATATTTTATGTGGTACCAATATGTTCTCCATTATGGATCTACAGCTGACCCTTGAACAACACTGATTTGAACTGTGTGGGTCTGTTTATACTTGGATTTTTTTCAATACGTACTGCAATACCATATGATACACAGTTGGCTGAATCTATGGAGGCACAACTGTGGATATGGAGGGACTGTAAAGTCTTATGTGGATTTTCAACTGCATGGGGCAGGCGGTCAGTGTCCCTAACCCTCACGTTGTTCAATACTCACCTTAGTCTTTTCACTTTGTGGTACCTTTTAATGAAAATAATTTCCCAATTTCAATATAGCTAAGTGTGTCAAACTTAAGACGGTATTTGACTTAAGAAATCCTTTCCAAAGCCATTTTCATATTTCCCAAATAGTCATAAAATATTTCCCTGTATCATTTTCAATAGAACTACAACATAAAAAACTTGGTAGTGCTGCTATATACATTTAGGTAGAAAAAATTCACTGGAGTTGATTTTTATATATGATATGGAATACAGATCCAATTTCATTTTGTTCCTGTATGAATTACCCTATCATCCTATCACCTTTTATTAAAAAGGCTGTCCTTCCTGCATTCAGCAGGACCAGCCATTAGACTCTTATTAACCTCTCCATTAAATCAGGGTTCAATCTGAAAGAGTTTTTAAATCCAGGTTTCTAAGTCTCATCACAGACTGGGGGTGGGAGAATGCCAGATGGGATGGAGGATCACACCAGGACTCTGGATTTCTAAGTTCCTTAGCTAATGTGCAAGCAGCCAACGTGGCTCCTACCAACAGATGGACACTGCAGAACCCCTGGAAATGAGTCCCATGAGTTCCTTCCAGCTTTAGGATCCCTTACTTTCTTACAAGTCTCTAGGCTACTTGTTTCTTACCATTCAAGAATATGGAAAAATGTGTTAAAGTCTTATTACAAAGAAATACAACACATATCAAATTCTAAAAGCTAATACATGATTTTATTTATAATATTCAACATATCGCCTACTATTGCCCATGTCCATTTAGGTATTCCTCAGTTACAGCTTTCATTTTTCAAAATAAAGATTTTTGAAAATATACTCAGGGAGCGCAAAGTATACTAAATATTTTACTAATTTGATACCCCATGGGCATCAATTACCAACAGTATGGAAAAGGGGTTAATATAAAACAATACAAAAGCGTTACAAACAACAGCTTATCAATATTATCTTCATTCCATTAGCAGAATTTACTCACGCAGTTACCTTTATTCGGGAAATGATTTCATTTACAAAACTATTATTCTTTGCGATCACCTCAGCTTTTAGCTGTTTTAACTTTCTTGTGATGCTTTCTTCTGACATTTCAGTAAAGGGCACTTGCTTTACTTTGGATAGAAACTCTTGAATAATTTTTTCACCTTGCTGAAAAAAACGTGTGAACATTTTATTAGTCTTTTAAAAATGACTTTTCTAAAAGTCACATTAAATAGTAATGACTTGTTTCATTACAATTTCAATCTAAACATACCACCCAATATTTAAACATTCTTTAAAGTGCACAGCATTTAGAATTTATAGCAAAGCCCTCAGTTGACTGTATTTCTTCATAGCAAGTTATTAAAAGGGTATTTTCAGCTGCTAATGACAAAGGGGCTGAATATTTTAGTAGTTTCCAAACCCCTCAGGTTTTGTAACTGATACATAACTTAGCCTTCTGGGGAAAAAAAGAACTCAAGGTTTACAAATACGGTGAGGCATAAACATTCACTGAAAATTTAGTAATCATACACACACACACACACGGGATGTTTCTTCTTTATTTTACTGCCTAGTTATTGCCGTTCTAAAGAACATAGTTGTTACTTGCTGTGTGAACCATGGGGAAATTCCTTAACACATATTCCTCATCCATAAAATAGGGACAATAATATTATGAGCAACACAGGGCCGCTGTGAGAATTAGAGTTAGGATGTGCACAGTGCTAAGAACAGTGCCTGGCAAAAGGTATAATGTTTATCACTACGTTTGAAACGGAACTAAAGTCCGCTACCAGTGAGCCAGTTGGCCATATATACCTTAAGGTGAAAGGTAGATAACCCAAATGAGAAGATAAAGAACTACATCTCTGTTAAATAACAAGTGCCTTTCCCCCCAATAGAGTAAAATCTAGACTGAGTAACATTGATAATTCTATGTTATATGTCTCCCTTAAGAATTTTTAAAAAATTCATTTTAAGTAATGTTATCAAAAGTACATGATTTCTGTTCTAATTGGAACCAATTACATAAAGGAGTCTACCTAATCCTGGATCGTGGATAGCTGTGGTGCTGATACTAAGACCATTTCACATCCAGAATGGCAATCTTCCCTAGGTAAAACTATTAACAAGTTATAATACATTTCTCCTGCTTGTACAGACACAACAGATAAAATCTTCAAAAACCATACACATCATCTGTTATTGTAACATCTATCCAAATAAGAACAAAAATTTCACTGAGTAAAAGCTAACGATGTGCCAAGAAGTTGTCACAATGCATTATCACAGTAAATGCTGCCAGAAGTAAATTAAGATTCTTTTGTTATTATGGAAAACTATGAATAATAGTCCTTTAATTTTTTAAAAATACACCGGGCAAATAAATGCTTATACCTTTCTGTGTGAACACCTCAATTTCACCCACCACTCAAAGGTCCAACTTAAGATCCACTTCTCCCACAAGAACTGAAAAGCCAGCCCAAGACAGCTTTCCTGAGTAAACACCTGTCACATTCTCTATGACATGTTCACTATTACTACGTCCCCAACTAGTCTCTAAACAACTGGAGGGCAGGAACTGTTTATTTATCATCTTAACTAGTAAGCATTTGAGTAAATATGTAATTTAACTGGACTTGATCTATTTGTTTATAGGTAATCAAAGATGTGTGTGGACTTTTATAACTCCTCTGAATTACATATTTTAAACCTACACTAATATTCCTATCCCCCTACTTTTGAAATCTGGTACTTGAAATGATATCTTTTGATTGTGCAGATGTGTGTAGTGGTGAAACCAAAATGATACAGATGGATTCGTTGCCATGCAAAGAAATGTTAGTAGAAACCAATAATGAAGATCAATAATTAAACAGAATCATACAGGGGAAAAAATAACTACAAGAACACTCTGACAAACCTCTCTTTCCAGATAGCATCTCTTTGCTGCTGGTTCCATTTCATCACATTCCTGTGGTTTCCCAATATTCTGAAACTCCTCCAACTCCAGGGCTTTCTGTTTAGCACACTCTATTACATGCCTTGGAAAATTAGCAAGCTCAGCAACATGAATCCCAAAACTTTGATCACAGACACCTACAAGAAATTTGGGGAGTAGGAAGAGAGGGCAATGTATGTAAATGGAATTTATTTTTCTCACTGTGTCATCAGGAAACTCAATCTTGCATTTTTCAAATGCATTAGCCAAATGTTTCAGAGTAACTTAAAGAAATTTTAATTAAGCCTCCAATGAAAAGTGATTATGACTTGGCAGTACAGCACTATATTTTATCCTTGATAAACGTAGTAGGAAAAATTATAAAAACAGAGAAAAAAGGCTTGATTTGATAGATAATCCTCAAAGGTCTAGACAAATAACTCAATCTGAAGATTAATCAACACAATATCTCTGAGGTTTTCTTATTTCAAAAGGGAGGAACTAAAGTACTATGAAAAAAAAGAGAGATAAATATAAAGTGTCTCTAATTAGGAGCAACATTTAATTCAAAATATACTTCATATGACAATGAAATTTTGGACCCAAATGTAGACCAGTAAGTTTACCGACTAGGCATGTTATCTTCACCCCTGTGGGTAGAAAATAAACTGACTTAAGATATTCCTTCCAAATGTTTAGTATCAGTGATGCTCACAGTATTATCATGGAGCTCCCATTTTTGCCTCAACTGTAAATTTTCTTTTGGCCTAGTAGACATCCCAAGCATTCTGGAGCTGGATATTTTACACAACTTAGAGAAACAAAAATAAAATGGAAGCAAGTGTTTGATAAACATCCACAGTGAAGGACAAACCTGTTCCTATCTTCACCTGATCTTTTTCAATATTTTGAACCCATTTCTTTATCACACAAACACTTTTTAAAACCCAAACCTCAACTTCATGCTATATGCCAGGTCTAACCAAGAGTATCTATATTCTCTATCAACAATCATGATGCAAATAGTAACTCAAAAGGATTCCTACAAACATAAGCAAAAAAGAATTAAAAATAGTACCTTATTTATATGCAACCAACAGATAACAGAAAAAACATGTTTGTGGAAAATAAAAAAGCCATCTAAAAAAGCT
>NW_011494673.1:2982605-2985572 GCF_000754665.1 Bison bison bison | reverse complement strand
AAAAAAGCTATTCTGATGTCTAATGAAATGTTAGAGCAATAAAAACTTTATAGTATGTTAATCTTATCAATGCAGTCACCTGATTAGCTGCCAGACCCACTAACAACAAACTTTTCTGAAAGGTTGAAATACCAACAATTTAAGTTGTAACTACCAACAATTTCAAGATCTCTGGAAACCCCAACTTTAAGCTGTTTATATAAAAAGGAGTAGGAAATGGCAACCCACTCCAGCATTCTTGCCTGGGAAATCCCATGGAGAGAGGAGCCTGGCAGGCTACAGGCCATGGGGCTGTAAAAATTGGACACAACTTAGTGATTAAACCACCACCACAGCTAATTTGACAAGAAAACATGGTGACCTGAGAAGTAGTATAAAATCCCTGATGATGTTCAGAGTATAGATCATGCTTTTGTTGACTGTTTAAAATGAATGGTTCTATCATGAGACATAGAAATGTAAATAATGTACCCATGTCCCTGTCCCTACACCGTAAAGAGGTAAACGTTTTACAGATCAAACATCAACAATTCACCCTACTGTAGAATAAGGCAATTACCAATGATTCCAAGGGTAGGAACGCTGAATTTACACTACACCAGTGGAATGTGCTCACCTTTCTTCACCTGATAAAGCATAGTTAAAGTCTCTTCAGTAGTTAGTGCTGTGACATGTAGATTATTAACAGTTGGTATCTGATTGGCCAAGGCTGTAAGTTCATGAAAATGGGTTGCAAACATGCAAAAAGCACGGATCTTTGTTGCAATGTACTCTGATATAGCCCACGCTAATCCAAACCCATCATAGGTAGAGGTTCCTCTTCCCAACTCATCTATGATTATTAAGGAATCTTTGGTTGCAGACCTGAAACACATGATTACATGAAAATTTCCCATGACGCAGCATGTGGTAACACAAGAAAAAAAAATTAGGCAATACAATGAGAAAGTGTGCCACAAACATTAACAGATTATAAAAGGAAACAAATGGTGAATAAGTATTTTTTAGATTACCAATCCCACTAGCTCATCTAAGAATTTCCAGATAAAGCATTTCTTGGCAATCAAATCAGTCAAGATTTAAAAAAAAACAACCAAAGAACATGGGACAAGGGTGTGGTGATACCCTCACATACACGGCTGACGGTCACATACATCTCTATGTGCCTGCTACAGCCCTGCCAACACCACATACTAGCATTTTCTTTTCTCTTTAACCAAATGTAAGAAGGGGAACTTTACCAATTACTATACAGAAGCCTGTACTGCTTTTATAATTCCCCACAAAGAATAATCAATACATAATTTATTAAGGATCTACTATATGCAGAGTACTTCAGAAGACTCCAAGAAACAGAAGGCATAGCCTCCCTGTCTACAAGGAAGCACCTAAAAATAAAATAAAGACAAGAGATTTCATAACCTCTAAAATAAAAAGCTAATAAATTACAGGCATGTCATAGAGTCTGAAGAAACACTTGTGACCTTAGGCACATGAGACAAAGAAAGTCATCAAAGAAGTAGAATTTCTGTTAAAGGCGTGTAAAGATTAGAAAAGGACTTGGTAAACAGCAAGGAAGGGTGTTCAGGCAGTGTGAACAGTGTAAGCAAAAGCATGACAGTGGAGAGACTCCTAAGGTGAACAACCACTAGAAACCTTAAGAAGACAACTCGAAAAATCAAAGATGGGCCTTCCCGGGTGGTCTAGAGGTTAAGACTGTGCTTCTACTGCAGGGGGCACGGGTTCAATCCCGGGCTGGGGAACAAAGATCCCGCATGCCACATGGTATAGCCAAAAAATAATAAAAGAAGCTTTCCACAACCATCACCCTTTTATAATATAAAGTGGGACTTCCCTGGTTGCCCAGCAGTAAGGAATCCACCTTGCAATGCAGGGGACGCAGGTTTGATCCCTCATATGGGAAGATTCCTCATGCCACATGGTATAGCCAAAAAATAATAAAAGAAGCCTTCCATAACCATCACCCTTTTATAATATAAAGTGGGACTTCCCTGGTTGCCCAGCAGTAAGGAATCCACCTTGCAATACAGGGGACGCAGGTTTGATCCCTCACATGGGAAGATTCCTCATGGCAACTAAGACCCAACACAGAAAAATAAATAAACAAAGAGTTAAAAAAAAAATGATAACATAAAGTACATAAAGCTCACAGGAAAACTATTAAACTAAATAAAAGATTGCAAATGTATCAAAGGACAGAGACATCCACTTCCACTTTCAGGAGACGGGGAACTGTACTCACCTGAGAATAGAAGCAGTTTCTAACATTTCAGCCATAAATGTGGAGACTCCTTTCAACTGACTGTCACCAGCCCCTACCCGGGCCAAGATGCAGTCCACAATGGACACTTCTGCCCACTCACATGGCACAAAACACCCGATCTGGGCCATGAGAACTACCACCCCAGTCTGGCGAATATATGTTGATTTCCCTCCCATATTGGGACCTATAAAACAAATTATATCAATAAGCAAGATTATTAACCTATTTTTGCTAATAATAATTGACTATTAGTCCCAAGTTGCACATTGATGACTCTCTTGTGGTATAACATACGAAAAGCAGACCACAGGCTGCCCAAAGGCATGAACAAAGTTCCTGCCTTACACTAGTCCCTGAAACAATGCCATTTTCTGTTCAGACAAACCTATGCCGTGCCCTTCTTCAAAAGAACCCATGAAAAATATATCTTATCTGTAATCTGACTATGGTCTAGGAAGACCATATAGGTACTGCCCCACAGCTCACACAGCTGCCTGTAGGATAACTTTATGACATTCAGGAAAGCAGTACTGGCCTAACTGATTAATTAACTAAACACTATTAATTCATTAATAATGGATCTAGTAGAGAATGAATCAGTGTGATCAAATCCTTCAAATCGCGTAAACTCCACACTAAAACCCAAGGACATGACCTACTTTTGGAAAATGTGAAATTTACCA
>NW_011494673.1:2971745-2982505 GCF_000754665.1 Bison bison bison | reverse complement strand
CAATTAATGGGTTAGACCATGGGTCCCCAACCTCCGGAAACTAATGCCTGATAATCTGAGGTGGAGCCGATGTAACAACAGAAATAAAGCATACCATAACGGTACTGGGCTTGAATCGCCCCCAAACCATCCCTTCCCCCACCCTGGTCTGTGGGAAAATTGTCTTCCATGAAACTGGTCCCTGGTGCCAAAAAGGCTGGAGATGATGGGTTAAGTTATATGAACAACTCAAAAATCGAATTAGGGGAATAAAATATAATCACTGACTGTTTCCCAAACACATTTACCCAAAGACTCCTACCACCCCCGCACTCTAACACTTCTGTTTTCTAGAATCTGGTTAAGATCTCTCAAAATGCTTTAGTCTGAGACCTGCTACATTGGTCTACACACAAATCTACTTTTTTTAGTTTCACATGAATATAGTATTGTGTCTTTAAAAGAACTGCTATCCTGAGCTGAAGTCATTCCAGCAGCTAATTCTGCTTGACCTTCAATGACTTCACTACTGAAAAGGTCTGGCCCAAAGGTGCACTTTGAGGATGAAGAGATGTTTATTTTGAAATGCACTGAACCTCTGGAATAGCAGTTTCATTCTTATTCATTCATATATTCATTCACTCACATGTTATTAATATATTACTAACTAGTATGAAAAAACATTCTTTTTCTACCATCAAAGACTAGGATTTTCTGCATCAACCTAAAATAACCATCTGCTCCAACATAAACAAAGGGAAACACTATTCCCCAAAAGCCCATAAACAAGATTTCTACCAGTAATGATGTGGAACATCTGTTTATCTTTTTCAAAGTGAACATCATTAGGAATAAATGCGACTTCATCTTGAACTTCCACACAAGCATGTCTGGATGCTTTCAGTGTAATTCTGCCTCGTCCTTTTTCCAAAATGACCGGCCGTACATATGGAACAGGTGCTGCATCGGACACGTGAGCAAAGCTGACAACAGCATCCAGCTGAGCTAACACATCGTTGAGTGTCTGCATCGGTTCTACGTAGCCTATGAAAAAACAGAGTACACAGGAAGACGGAATAAGAAAAAATGCAGAGAAGCAGCTTTAAGAATAAATTCAACCTGATTCCATTTGTGAATTCAAAATCCACTTCCTAATTTATATGCTTAAAAAAAATTAACAGAGGTTTCTGCTATAACTAAACGTGAAAGGAACACCTAAAATTCAACAAGAGGTTAAAATGTCTTGTCACATTTTTCTCCCTACTATCAACAGATTTCAAAAACCCCTTACCAAAATCCATTAAAATACAAAAGCACATGGCTGCTTATATAAAGAATTGAGGCAGAGGTTTAAAAAAAAAATAAGAAAAAGTTTTCATGGGAGCACTTTCATGATATATTGCAAGTAAGAAAAGCAGGGCGAGGCACAGTTCTAAATTTTAAGAGCCTGAAACCAGGATGGCATTTCACAATTATCCTAAGAAACCTGCAAACACCAGGTAATAAGATATAATGGGGCTGTCAAGATTGTTACTTGAGGTTTTTTCCTGCCTTGCAATTAAGTTTTAGCATAAACTTAGATCCATAATTGTCACTTAAAACACTTTCAACAAGATTCTACTCTGCTACAGCAGTAAAACTAAAAGTTATTACATACATTAAACAGTCCCTCACACATGCTAGAGAAAGCATGATTAGCCAATAAAAATGGGCCAAATTTTTAGAACAGATTCTAAAATTTTAATAGGTTGGAGGGGTTGCTGTAACAGGCCCCTGGGTCACGTGGAACTATCACGTGGGTATCAACGTGTCCAGAGCCTTAAGAGCCATTCCAGAGAACACCATCTCATTTTAGAAAATACAACATTATGAGCTTAATCAAATACAGGAAATCCGATTCATCTTTGACTGCCTTATCCCCCATAAAAGTGAGAATATAAAAATTCATGTATAAATGGCCAAATACAAATAATTCTTAATGTTTCACTTTAAAATTTATTCCTGTTTTATCTAACATATAAAACAGGGGGGAAGGGGAGAGTTCTCACTACCCTACCATACAGCAATAGGAACCTTTGAGAATTACTTAAATATCAGTGGAGTACTTATATAATTCTCACAAAACTTCTAACATACTAACATGAATAGGTTTATAATAAAAGAAAACAAGCCTCTCAATCAAGAGTCTGTACTTGGTATCTCACATCAACTGGTTCTTAACAGTATCACCTTTTCTGGTTTAAGAATAAGAGAGAAAATTAGAAAAATGATCTATTATATTTTTAATAAAGATAGTTTACAATGTGTATATTAGACCAAGAAGAGATTTCATTTCAATTCAAGGTGACTCCCAATACAAAACCTTCTTTTCAAATGTTAAAATCTAACAGCTTTAACCTACTAGGTGCTTAACGAATATTAGTTAATATTATTTTGGGGGAAGACTTCCAGTCTGAATTTACGCAGTGTATTTTTAGGGTCCTTACAAGTGTCATCTAGGAAGGAACATAATTCAACTAGAAGAAGATCACCATGCTACAGTGATCTGATTAACACCAAACAAAAATGTAATTATAGATCTCATTCATCTCAACACAAATATAAGGTATAATAAAACCCTTTAAAAGTGTTAGGTTTCTTTCTGATTTACTATAAAAATTCATAACAGTAAAACAATTTACAAAACTATACATGCTTATACTTTTTAAATGACTTAGTAGTCCTAAATAATTCAGTACCCATATCCTGAGAACAAGTAGGAGGACATCCTCCTACTTAATCACAGTACAACCCAAGAAGTATGACACCAATACCTTATTATCTTATATTAAACTTTGCCAATTTGTCTTAATGGTGTCCTTTATAGCTAGTCCCCAGGTCCAACCCCTAGTCCCAGATTCAATCAAGGATCATCCTCATGTCTTTGACTATCCTGTCACTTTAAGTCTCCTTTAATCTGGAACACAATCTGCCAATTTCTTCTTTGCTTCCATGAACCTGACATGCTTTTTGTCTGTTATGTTTTGGCCAAGCTGCATGGCACATGAGAACTTAGTTCCCTGACCAGGGATAGAAACCTTGCCCTCCTGCACTGGAAGCTTGGAGCCTTAATCACTGCCAAGTCCTGACACTGACATTTTTAAAGAGTGCAGGCCTTAAAAAGTTTGTCCCACGATCTAAATTTATCCAACATTTTTCTTCTTGTTACTATTCAGGTTAAACTTTTTTTTGGTCAGGAACACTACAGGCCTATCCTGGAGATATTGCAGGTTCAGTTCCAGACCACTGCAATAAAAGGAATATCACAATAAAGCGAGTCACACAAATGTTTTGGTTTCACAGTGCATATAGAAGTTATATTTACACTATACATTGCTAAAGAATGCTAACCATCATCTGACAAGGCAGAGTTGCCATAAACCCTCAATTTGTAAGACAAGACAAAATAAGACATTACCTGTGAGTACGAGGTATGCCTGTACACGGGTGATATCATATCTTTTCCTTGACATCACATCAAGAAACACATAATGTCATTTGTCATTGGCAATGTCAACCTTGATCACTTGGCTAAGGTTAATTCTTTGGTGTGTTTTTTTTTAAGGCACAATAAAGGTTATGCTCAATACACACACATGATGATAGGCAAAGACTTCCAGCTTAACACATCACCACCTACCCTGTGCTATATACATTCATTCCATGCTAAGGGCAATATCATAGAGCCAAGTCAGGCTGTCCTTTCAATTATATGACAATCATCTTGGGAGCTCCCTGGCAGTCCAGTGGATGGGATTCAGTACTTCTAACTGCTGTGGCCTTGGTTCAATCCCTGTTCAGGGAATTAAGATGCCACAAGCCATACAACATGGCCGGGAAAAAAAAAAAAGACAATCATTTCTAACAGGTGTCCTCAAGAACAGACTGAAAATCTATGAAATGGCACGCAGAACTCAAAAAAGCTTGCTGCCTATATAATTTCTATTTGCTTTATTTCCATAACCTAGAGCATGAGCTCCTACATCTAAGCTATTAGTGCCTTATAGTCCCTAGTGTTTCTTTTCCTTGTTACAAGTTTTGTGCTTTTCTGTCTGTCTTTGTTTTACAGAATATTGCAGAATATTCCCATTCCTTAGCCTGCACTAGCTCATCTTTCTAGGTACGAGAGCAGCTTCCAGTTAATTTTCCTAATGCAACACAGCATGCATTCCTTCAGAGGAAGCTTAACACAACAGTCACAGTGTGCAACAGCTTTAAAAAACAAAAACAAAAAACCCACTCTTCAAACAGCCCAATATTACTTCTGTTACCAAAATCCAGGTCATCTTCCAAACATCTAATGTATTGGTGCTATTAAATTTACCTGAAGAAATATTGACAATTTCTTTAACAATGGCATTCTGGGCTTCCTCATATTCAGTTTTATTTTTGGTGTACTCTTCATTGAGAGAAGTCAGTTTACTGCAAATCAAGATAATGGTATTAGAAGTATTAAAACATCCACTGGAGGTAATGTGCACTACCTCTGAAATATATCCAGAGAATTATCCTATAAAGCATCAAAACAATAATTAAAATGGAAACATCAGTAGAAAATGGGCAACTCATCAGGGGTGGATGTGACTGGAATTCAGTATATTAACATTTATGCTGTTTGGAATGGCCCACTGGCACAATTCTTGCTATAAAAATTACTCCCTTGAGTAAAATTCTGATCTGTAATCTTTTCTAAAATATTTAAATGTAGTCTTCATCCCTATTAGGACAGAGGCCATCTTCACTTTTAAAATACACACACAAGCAGCACTATTTACAACACCCAAGATATGGAAGCAAATCAACTGCCCATCAACATAAGAATGGATAAAGGTGTGGTGTGTGTGTATATTATTCAGCCATTAAAAATAATGAACCACTTGCAGAAATGTGAATGGATCTAAAGAATATTATGCTTAGAGAGATAAGTCAGAGAAAGACAAATAATCAACTACCCCAATTAAAAAACAACACACACACACACTCCACACAGTTTCTCTTATTACCATAGGAAACTGTCTTTTCATACTGCAAGTTGTCAAAGTAAGGAAAATGTTTTGAAAACAATTCTACTGAGTGGTTTAAAGGGAAAATAAAAATTATAGGTTAAAACAAAAAATGAAGAAGAAAAATGAGAATAGAGAAAAAATATTCACTGATATCAAAGGAAGGGAATTAAGTTAAAACACAAAAAAACAAGGTGAGGGGCTTACAGCAGATTCCAGAAAGAGGTGAAGTACTTACAAGAAGGAGGAAAATATTAGTCAATCAAGGCAGTAACTGTGAACATGATGCTGTCGGCCAATGGCATAACACACATATACAGCTCAAGAGCAGTAGAGGAACACTAAAAGACTACTGTGAAACAGGCAAGCGGAAAGAATTAAAGGAAAAAAGAGAGAAGCAAAGATACTAAAAAGTGAGAGATTGCTGTGTGAAATGAAGAGCTGCCAGAGAGAAAGGTGTGGGCAGGGATCAGATTGTATAGGTTATGGTATAGATTTTATATTTTTCCTGATGACAGACATCAGAGGTTTTTAAGGACAATTATATGATCACAAAGTCAGACCCATGGCAAGCATTCAATTTGCTGACACAAATCAATGAACGAATAAACAAACGAACTTTTCACAACTTTTGGAACCACTGTTGTCATTCAGTTCAACTTCTTGTAGTTCTATTTTGGCTTAGGTAAGACAGAACTTTTGGGGGGTTATATCATCTTCAAATCACTTACTGGTCAGTTATAATGTATAAATTTCTTGAATCAGGGATATAGTGTGATCAAGAAATAGCAACTAATAAATCTAGTAACAGAAGATCTAGGTCTGAGTATCCTCTATTACTAGTTGTCCAGTCCTGGGGAACTGGAGTTTCAGTTTCTCCGTCTAAAGGTGAGAACTATGACCTGTGCTATTTATCTCAGAGGGCTGTATGAGAAACAAACTAAACAGACACACCGTTTTTCATAACTAGGTTGTCTGAACACCTAGAATAATGTCTGCATGTAACAGACACTCAAAAACACTAAATAAATGGATAAAAGAGGGGCGTATATACAAAAGCTAACTGGAAATACAAAGAATACCCAAGAAGGGCAGGAGTAAGGCTGGCCATAAGTTCTAAAATAATACAGAAGAGAAAGGATCATGCCCTTACTCTCCCAGTTACTTTATTTTTAAATAATTCTTTTTCACTAATAAGTAATTTGCCTCAGGAGCTTCCTAACGTAAGCAAGACAAAACACGTAAAAAACTACTAAGATTGTTTCCAACATTAACATTATTTAAAAAAAAACCTTATAGTCTAAATGAATGGCCTCATTAAAGTTGGTAGCATCTCCCTAAACTAAATGACACATCAACTGATATACCAGAAGAATAACAAAACTTTCTTAGAAAAAATAAACATGAAAATAACTAATAGAGATATGAAGGGAACTAACTCTAACAGATATGCAAATACAAAAAAAATGTAATATAATCTATTTCATATTGATAAAAAGATAAAGAGAGATATGTGAAAGAATAATCTTAAACCCAAAGTGCCACTTCAGTGAATGAGGAAAAGCTGAATTATTCAACAAGTAGCATTAGGATACCTTCCTCTCATAAGGAAAAAAAAAAAGCTTCAATCTTATTTTATGCCTTGTATCAAGAAATAAAATAAAACTTCCTTATCATGCAACATTCACATTTCATCAGAGAATAGTTTATGGAACTAGTAAAGATTTAATTTAACATAGGCTTACAAACCTGTTTGTAAATTTAACACCATTCTTCTGGATATCTACTGTACTGAAATTTTTATTATTACGAAGGACTTTTTCTTCCTTGCATGTTACTCGGAAATAATAGCCAAACTGTGTGCTGGAATCCAGTTTAATCTGTTTGCCAGGATCTAAGCCTTCATGATCAGGAAAAAAAGAAAGAGTATGTCATAGACATGTACAGCCTTTTTAAATGTAAGTGTTCAGAATACTTAAATCTAAATAGTGAAAAATATACTTTTATTATTTACATGACAGCATACTGGAAATTATTTATACTATCCGACTGGGAAAGATGCACATCCCACTTAACTCAAAAAACTACATGAATTAAGGATATCTACAAAATATTTAAATCCCCCTTTTAATGTTAGCCTGTGATGTGGAGCCCGTGCTGGGTAAACCCATCCAAGGTCCCAGGGCACCAGCAGTGGGGTAGCTCAGTGTTTCAGATGCTATGGGCACAAGGATAGGTAAGGTATGGTTGTTACCCTTGAAGAGTTCTGCTGAAGGTTCTTTAGTTAACCAAAGCCTTTCCCTGGAACTAATATAGAATATAATTAAAGAAAACAAATATACTTTCCAAAGAAAAATGTGAGACTCTGAGATTGACAACGAAGCTCTAGAAAACACTAGTCCGTGTACTCTGTTAAGTGTAGGGAGCATCACAAAAAAGGCAATGATGAATCAGCTAGACTATGCACCTAAGATTTTTTAATTTTTACCCTTGTCCTCTCCTCATTCATTCATCAGTGTGATCTTTAGACCCCAAATCAGAAGAGAGAGATAGTACCTTAAAACTTAAGATAAATAAATGTATTTGCTAAAGCATGACTATGGAGTACTAGAAACAGCAAACAACTGAAGACCGATCTCACCTGACCAGGGAGGAGACACATAAAGAGAACACGCAGAGATCTATAAGATGCGGAGGGTGGATTTCAATATCCTTCAAGTCAAAGATTAAATCTAGGATCAAGTTCATATATGAACTCTCCATGGAAACTATTTTTTTTTTAATTTTATATATGTTGGTATGGGCATATACAACAGGGGGCTTCCCAGGTGGCGCAGTGGTAAAGAATCTGCCTGCCAACGCAGGAGACTCAAGAGATGCAGGTTTGATCCCTGGGTCAGGAAGATCCTCTGGAGAAGGAAATGGCAACCCCCTCCATTATTTCTGCCTGGAAAATTCCATGGACTGAGGAGCCTGGTGGACTATAGTCCACAGGGTCGCAAAGAGTCAGACATGACTGAGCACACATGGGCATATACTAGTGATACTGCTCTGCGGGACCTTCTAATGTGCTCAGATTTACTCATTTAACGTAGAAGTCAAAGATGCTCATTACAAAGAGGTTTATAAATTCAGAGCCAGACAGAACAGAACAGTGTGAGACAAAATAGGGAATAAGCTAGGGAATTTAAAACAAGTGATTTTTAAAGTTGATATTAATGAAGTGTTTGGGAACCCCAAAGCCAAATCAATGAACTATTCCTAATAGAATTAGGCTTACAGAAAGAGTGTCATTTAAGACAGGTCTTACTTAAAAGATGTTGCAAGGGCAATATGGGGTGACTTGTTTGGCAGGAATGTGTGGTCATCCTGGGATTAGAGAAATTGGTTAAGAGATGAATCTAAAGGGGAGGCCAGGCCCCAGATGTAAAGAATCCTGTATGTAAACTTTATGTGACTGTAATTTTATACAGTAGAAAACGGGCACTTTAAACAAGGAGGTGGCATGATCAACTGTGTCTTCTAGCTCCAGTGTGGATACTATATACACAAAAGAATTATTCAAACCTTCAAGGACCCATTCTTACCTAGATCTCTAGCTGCACTTACTAATGTTGACTGCATCTTCTTTTCTAAGTCATCCATTATTTCTCTTAATTCACTCAAGTTAGGATCAAATGAAGGTTTTACAAGGAATTCATGGTTTTCCACCTATAAACAGAACAAAGAGTAGCCAAATTTTATCAGTGATGGATAAAGATGGAAGTCATGTAATTCTTTGCTTATTTAAAATTCACTAATGTTTTGAGTTAAATGATTCACTATCTGTAAGTTATTCAGTCACAACTGTAAAGGAGTTTTTACTGATTAACAGATGTAAAGAGTTCTATTTATTAGGAGCTGAGACCTCTAGATACACAAAAATTATTCATGTCAAACAGCTTAGTGCTAATGATGCTTTTAACACTAACAGTATACGTTATTTTTATTTATATTTTTTCCCTAAACAATGTTTAAAGACTGTAACAGAATGGTTTTTGCCCAAACCTAGGATCTACCTCAGGAATTTCAGAAAGTTAGCTCTTGAAATCCTTTTTTGAAAGAAAACAAAATGACTAAAACTTGAACAGACAAAATTCTGAAAGACTTATTTTTTAAAAAAAAGAATGAAGTCTATCCACACATATTAAAAAGACCTAATTTCATACAAAAATGAGTCAGTTTTCTAAAATGAGGAAATTTTTAAAAAAATCAGTATGTGAGATTGATATAAATTCCTAATTACTATCCATTTAATCACAGCATACCTTCTCCACATACCAAAATTGAACACAAGAATGAGGAAATAAAATATTACAGAAAACTATCAAAAAAGAGAATAAAACATTTATCAAATAACTTTCTCAATTTAAACCAACAAAAGATTTTATCATATACTAAAATTTTAAATTTCAAACAAAACTAACTTTTTTTAAAGGCAAAAGATTTGTAAAAATAGCTTTGTAAAATATAAAAATGTAAAAGTTGACATTTTCTTTTTTAAAAAGGCACTCGTTTGCATGTATGAGAAAAACATCAAGTCATTAACTGGGCAAGTATAAAAATATACAACTCACAGATGAGAAAATAAGTAGTAAACTAAAGTCACAGAAAAGTGCTAAAGCTCCATAATAATAAAAGGCATGAATATTTAAGCACCCTTAAGGTATTATTCTACAGCTTTTTTTTTTTTTTTAAAGAAAAAGAAACCTATTCCCCAATACTAATGAGGCTACAGTGAAATTAGTATATTCATTCATTTCTGGTGAGAATCTAAATTGCTATAACCTTAAAAAAACAAAAAAAAAGCAATATGCGACAAGACTCAGAGATATTTGTTATACTCTGACATAGCAATTCTACTCCTAGAAATTCAATCTAAGGAAATAATGCAACAGAAGCAAACAACACATGGATGAATAAGATCTCTCAGATTTATCTGTTATAAGGCCTGGAAATAATAGAACATCACAATATTTGCACAGTTCAGTTCAGTTCAGTCACTCAGTCGTGTCTAACTCTTTGCGACCCGATGAGTCGCAGCACGCCAGGCCTCCCTGTCCATCACCAATTCCTGGAGTTCACTCAGACTCATGTCCATCGAGTCAGTGATGCCATCCAGCCATCTCATCCTGTGTCATCCCCTTCTCCTGCTGCCCCCAATCCCTCCCAGCATCAGGGTCTTTTCCAATGAGTCAACTCTTCGCATGAGGTGGCCAAAGTTCTGGAGTTTCAGCTTTAGCATCATTCTTTCCAAAAAAATCCCAGGGCTGATCTCCTTCAGAATGGACTGGTTGGATCTCCTTGCAGTCCAAGGGACTCTCAAGAGTCTTCTCCAACACCACAGTTCAAAAGCATCAATTCTTCAGGGCTCAGCCTTCTTCACAGTCCAACTCTCACATCCATACATGACTACTGGAAAAACCACAGCCTTGACTAGACAGACCTTTGTTGTCAAAGAAATGTCTCTGCTTTTGAATATGCTATCTAGGTTGGTCATAACTTTCCTTCCAAGGAGTAAGCGTCTTTTAATTTCATGGCTGCAGTCGCCATCTGCAGTGATTTGGAGCCCAGAAAAATAAAGTCTGACACTGTTTCCACTGTTTCGCCATCTATTTCCCATTAAGTGATGGGACCAGATGCCATGATCTTCGTTTTCTGAATGTTGAGCTTTAAGCCAACTTTTTCACTCTCCACTTT
>NW_011494673.1:2960442-2971645 GCF_000754665.1 Bison bison bison | reverse complement strand
AATTGTGTGGTAGTTTGAGCATTCTTTGGCATTGCCTTTTTTTGGGATTGGAATGAAAACGGACCTTTTCCAGTACTGTGGCCACTGCTGAGTTTTCCAAATTTGCTGGCACATTGAGTGCAGCACTTTCACAGCATCATCTTTCAGGATTTGGAATAGCTCAACTGGAATCCCATCACCTCCACTAGCTTTGTTTGTAGTGATGCCTTCTAAGGCCCACTGGACTTCACATTCCAGGATGTCTGGCTGTAGATGAGTGATCACACCATCATGATTATCTGGGTCGTGAAGGTCTTTTTTGTACAGTTCTTCTGTGTATTCTTGCCACCTCTTCTTAATATCTTCTGCTTCTGTTAGGTCTATACCCTCTTTGTCCTTTATTGAGCCCATCTTTGCATGAAATGTTCCCTTGGTATCTCTAATTTTCTTGAAGAGATCTCTAGTCTATCCCATTCTGTTGTTTTCCTCTATTTCTTTGCATTGATCGCTGAGGAAGGCTTTCTTATCTCTTCTTGCTATTCTTTGGAACTCTGCATTCAGATGCTTATATCTTTCCTTTTCTCCTTTGCTTTTTGCTTCTCTTCTTTTCACAGCTATTTGTAAGGCCTCCCCAGACAGCCATTTTGCTTTTTTGCATTTCTTTTCCATGGGGATGGTCTTGATCCCTGTCTCTTGTACAAGGTCGTGAACCTCATTCCATAGTTCATCAGGCACTCTATCTATCAGATCTAGGCCCTTAAATCTATTTCTCACTTCCACTGTATAATCATAAGGGATTTGATTTAGGTCATACCTGAATGGTCTAGTGGTTTTCCCTACTTTCTTCAATTTAAGTCTGAATTTGGTAATAAGGAGTTCATGATCTGAGCCACAGTCAGCTCCCGGTCTTGTTTTTGTTGACTGTATAGAGCTTCTCCATCTTTGGCTGCAAAGAATATAATCAATCTGATTTCGGTGTTGACCATCTGGTGATGTCCATGCGTAGAGTCTTCTCTTGTGTTGTTGGAAGAGGGTGTTTGCTGTGACCAGTGCATTTTCTTGTGCATATTTACACAATGGTACATCAATAGAATATTATACAGCTATTTAAATAGACAATGAAGATGACCTAGAAACAAGGACTAAGACTTATGATAACTCCAAGGGAAAAATCAATGCTACAGTGGTGGACTGACAGTGTTATAGAACTGCCTTCTTCCAACAAACTTAGGGAAGTGATGCTGAGCCAAGCTAAATTCCTATCCTCATTCCCACCTTCCAGTAATCCACGGGTGAGTCAAAAAAAACCCTGAAAAAGCTCACTTAATAATCCCAATCTGGAGAGAAGACCCAAATGAAGCAAGGGAAAGTAATGACTGACCTCTAACTTACTAAACAGTCTTAGGCCACACCCCAAATGGAGTGCCCTTTGGTAATGCTGTACTCCTCCCAAACAATGGATAAGAAAATATACCACCCAACTAAGTGTTCTAACTTAGAACTGAAGTATTCCAACAAACATGACACAATGACTTCTATGAGTTGTTTTCATATCATCAGCCACTTAGCACCAGAAACACACACAGCTACTACCCTAGACTACTCAACAGGAAATATTAATAGAACAAAATAAACCTAGGCTTAGAACTGCAAAGTGGTATAATAAAATCAAGAAAAAAGATTTTAAAAAAAAGAAAGGAAAATCAGATCCTAGCAGTATCACTGAAGTAAAAATAAATACAAATAATACACAAATAAATATACAAATAAAATTTAAAACCTGGCTTAAAACTCAACATTCAAAAAATGAAGATCACGGCATGAGGTCCCATCACTTCATGGCAAGCAGAAGGGGGAAAAAAGTGGAAACAGTGGCAGATTTTATTCTCTTGGGCTCCAAAATCACTATAGATGGTGACTGCAGCCATGAAATTAAAAGACACTTGCTCCTTGGAAGAAAAGCTATGACAAACCCAGACAGCATATTAAAAAGCAACACTTTGCTGACAAAGGTCCGTAGAGTCAAAGCTATGGTTTCTCCAGTAGTCGTGTATAGATGTAAGAGTTGGACCATAAAGAAGGCTGAGCGCCAAAGAATTGATTCTTTTGAATTGTGGTGCTGGAGAAGATTCTTGAGAATCCCTTGGATAGCAAGGAGGTCAAACCAGTCAATCCTAAAGGAAATGAACCCTGAATATTCACAGGAAGGACTGATGCTGAAGCTGAAGTTCCAGTACTTTGGCCACCTGATGCAAGGAGCTGACTCAGTGGAAAGACCCTGATACTAGAGATTGAGAGCAACAGGAAAAGAGGGCAACAGAGAATTAGATAGTTGGATGGCACCACTGACTCAATGGACCTGAGTCTGAACAAATTCTGGGAGATAGTGATGGACATGGCAGCCTGGTGTGCTGCAGTCCATGGAGTTGTAAAGAGTTGGACATGACTTAGGGACTTAACAACAAATAAATACAATACAACAGCGAAGAGATACTGTTGAATAGAATTACCTGTACTGACATAGAAGAAAAGACTTGATATAATCAGAGACATTTCACAAGACAGAGATTAAAGTAATTAGAGAGGAGAAGAAAAATATAAGGAAGATACTAGAAATCTTCAAAAACAAAAGCAAAAACTCCACTATCCTAGAAATACTAGATAAAATATTACAAGCATTTTTTTCAAATATGTTTATAGTTAAGAGAAAACTAGATACCTGAGCTCCTACAAAGTGGAGTCAGTGCCCAGCATAAAGCAGGCCACAGGGCCATTTTAAAAATCTTACCTCATGAGAAATGGTAACAATTAGAGAAACCTACCTCCAGCAGCTTGGGCCCCGGGAAAGGGAAAGTGGGGGCAGAATCTCCTCTCTGACAACGTGTGACCAAAAGCCTGCCTTTACTATATATAAGTGAAGTGAAGTCGCTCAGTCATGTCCTACTCATTGCGACCCCATGGACTGTAGCCTACCAGGTCTTCCGTCCATGGGATTTTCCAGGCAATCAGTTCAGTCGCTCAGTCGTCTCCGACTCTTTGCGACCCCATAAATTGCAGCACGCCAGGCCTCCCTGTCCATCACCAACTCCCAGAGTTCACCCAGATCCACATCCATCAAGTCAGTGATGCCATCCAGCCATCTCATCCTCTGTCGGACCCTTCTCCTCCTGCCCCCAATCCCTCCCAGCATCAGAGTCTTTTCCAATGAGTCAACTCTTCACATGAGGTGGCCAAAGTACTGGAGTTTCAGCTTCAGCATCATTCCTTCCAAAGAAATCCCAGGGCTGATCTCCTTCAGAATAACTATTAATAGTAAGAATCTAGTGTATACAGCACAGGGAACTCTACTCAATGCTCTGTAATGACCTACGTGGGAAAAGAATCTAACAAAGACTGGATACATGTATGAAGTGAAGTGAAAGTTGCTCAGTGGTGTCTGACTCTTTGTGAATCCATGGACTATACATACAGTTCATGGAATTCTCCAGGCCAAAATACTGGAGTGGGTAGCCTTTCCCTTCTCCAGGGGATCTTCCCAAACCAGGGATCGAACTGCGTCTCCCGCACTACAGGCGGATCCTTTACCAGCTAAGCCTCAAGGGAAGCCCAAGAATACTGGAGTGGGTAGCCCATCCCTTTCTCTGGGGGATCTTTCCGACCCAGGAATTGAACCAGGGTCTCCTGCATTGCAGGCAGATTCTTTACCAACTGAGCTATCAGGGAAGCCCAGATACAAGTATATGTAGAACTAATTCACTTTGCTGCACAGCAGAAACTAACACAACACTGTTAATCAACTATACTCCAATACAAACTAATTTAAAATAACCAAATAAATAAACGCCTTCACTTGGATTGGGATTTCAAATGTCTGCTACTTATCTTAGCAATGCAAAAGGCTGTTGGTTTTGGCCATTTCTATTATCCCATCTTACAGTGATAGAACTGACAATTTTTCAGAAGACATGTTAACTACTAAGAACAAACACTACATTTTCCAGCTTCCCTTGCAGCTGGTGTGAACATACAATTAAATTCTGATCAAAAGACTGTGAGCAGAAATGATGGGTACCATTTCCAGAATGTGACCTCCTCTTCCCTCTTTGTCCTTTGCCATTGGCTGGAATAAAGATAAGGAAGTAAGCTATCCTGGATCTTGAAGGAGAAGTAAAGGAGAAGACGGGCTACAGAGATAGTGAGCCTGCCCTGCCAACCCTGTGTTGCTATGCCCATACAGTCATGATAGAAAATTAAACACCTATCCTATTTAAGCCATTGTTATTTATTTGCGGTTTCTTTTTCACCAGCTAAGTCTTTGCCAGCAGCCTAATCTTTGCCCAAACAAATGTAGAAAGCGCCAGACTGAGAAATTAACTTAAAAGTGTTCCTGGGTTAATTACATTTGTAGGGTATAAAGCAAAAGCAAATTTTATCTGAGGGGATATATGATTTGCCTGTATAGCTTGCACAGGAGGAACACAGATAAATGAGTATTATCTAAACATACATAACAGACAGGAAACAAGACACCATGAGTAAGAGACTCAAAACAATACCAACAAAAGACAGCAGAAAGAAGACAATGAGCAGATTTAAATCCAAGAAACTTTAAAGATGGAATATTAAATATATTTACAACATTTAAAGAATGAGAATAGAACATGTGAGCAAAGAACAAGATATTACTTAAAAAAGAGTAGACAGACTTAGAAGTGAACCCAACAACTTTTATAAATGAAAAATATAATGATTAATTTTTTAAAAATCGGTTGTTAAACTACACATCAGAGTTGACAAATTAGACTATCTGAAGTAATCACAAAGAAAGCAGCACAGACACATGCAGAAAAAGAATGTAAGAGGCCAACACATGTCTAATCCTAGCATTAGAAAAAGACAAGGAAGAAATACAGTGTTTGAGGAGATAATGACTAATAACTTTTCAGAACCGATAAAAGACAATAATTTTCTGATTAAGAAAATGCAGTAAATCCAAATAGGAAAAAAGAAAAGAAACCCACTTTTGGACACAGAGTAGTAAAAGGAGCCAACATCTGGAAACAAGATGGGTAAACAACAAAATAGTGCAAGCCAAAGGGCCGTGCGACACAATTTCACAGGCACTGAAGAGAAGCAGTGTCAGTGTGAAACTGTACACGCAGTTAAAGCTTACTAGCCCTGTGTTAAAACAACCCAGCCCTGTGTTTCACCCTGTTCCTGCACTGTGCTTTGGCTTGCACTTTTCGCTGTTTACCCACCTTGTTTCCAGATACTGGCTCCTTTCACTACTCTGTGTCCAAAAGTGGGTTCCAACAAACAAAATCTGACTGACAGCACCCCCCAATAAAGGAACACCTAAAGAATATCCAGGAAGAAGGAATGAATAGCAACAAAAATGATAAGCATACAGGTAAATCTAAACTGAACACTGACTATAAACAGTGGAAATCTAAGGGGCATAAAGATAGAAATAAAGGATCAGCCAATAATGAAGAAATGTTATCTGATCTAAGGTATTCTAAGGTCCTGATATTTGAGGGGAGATGTAAGAACATGTTGATAGGTTTTTCACTTTGATGAGTTACGTATACACATTAAAAAAAAAAAAGTTTGTAACTAACTTCAAACCAGTGCGTGTTTGATAGGATGGAGGAGGAGCATGAGGGGAGACAAATGGGGATTTTTAAAATCCAATCAATATAAAAGAAAGAAAGAGTGGGTAAGGAGAACCAGGAAGAATAGGAATCACAAAATAATTTGGTAGAAATAAATCCAAACTGCCCCTTAAAAAAAAAGAGATTATCAAATTAAACTTTGAAATAAATAAAATGCATCTATAAGCTTTACCTAAAACAAAAAAACTCACAAAGGACTGAAAAAGATATACTATGTAAAAAAACAAAAAATAAGGACTGGCATTGCTTTCTTATTATCAGACAAAATATATCTAAGGCAAAAAACACTACATAATAATAGGATGACTATTATGAAAGTGTCCCTAAAGATTCAACTCACTGCAGAAAAAAATAACAGCCCTGTGCCTTAAAAACATAAGAAGCAAAATTTCTTTACATTTCTCTTAGTAACTCAGCAGATTAAAAGTTAGCAAGTATCCAGATAATGTGAACAAAACAACTAAAGTTTTATTTAATGGACATATAGAGAACTCTGCAACCAAAATTAGGGAGCACTTATAATCCATAAATACATGGAGAATTTTATAAAACTGACACATACCAAGCTTATAAATTTTGGCCACCTCATGTGAAGAGTTGACTCATTGGAAAAGACTCTGATGCTGGGAGGGACTGGGGGCAGGAGGAGAAGGGGACGACAGAGGATGAGATGGCTGGATGGCATCATCGACTTGATGGACATGAGTCTGAGTGAACTCTGGGAGTTGGTGATGGACAGGGAGGCCTGGTGTGCTGCGATTCATGGGGTCGCAAAGAGTTGGACACAACTGAGCGACTGAACTGAACTGAACTGAACTGAAGCTTATAAATTTAAAAACTTTCTAAACAAATGACAGATCAAAGAACAAGTGATGATGAGAATAAATGACTCAAAACTGAGTAAGAAATAATACCTCTCAAAACATATGGGATGCATTCAGCTAAAACAACACATAGAAAAGTATAACCTTAATTGCTTACTAAAAAAGGCTGGAAAAAGAGAGGCTGAAAGACATAAAAAATAGATGTAATATATACATAAGACTGGACATTAATGAAAAACAAAGCAACCCAAAGCTACAAGGAGGATTTAAAAGTCAAAAGTTGCTCCTCTAAAATAAATAGGCTATGCAAAGGATGGAATATCAGAGGCACATATTATATTAAAAATAAACAGGAACTCTGCCTGCAAATACAATAGTGCTTTTAAAAATAATAAGCAATCACTATGAACAAATTTTGGCAACTGGAAAACTCAGAAACATGTATTTCCTAGAAAAAGGGTTCAGTATTCAGAATATAAATAGAATTCATAACTCAATGAGCTTCCCTGGTGGCTCAGATGGTAAAGAGTGCGGGAGACGCGGGTTCAATCCCTGGGTTGGGAAGATCCCGTGGAGCAGGAAATGGCAACCCACTCCAGTATTCTTGCCTGGAAAATTCCATGGACGGAGGAGCCTGGCAGGCTACAGTCCATGGCATCGCAAAGAGTTGGACACAACTGAGCGAACATGTCCCATCCATAATTCAACAAGAGAAAGACAAATAAGCCAATTTAAAAATGAACAAAATATCTGAATTGACATTTCTCCAAAGATACAAAATGGTCAACAAATATATGAAAAGATGTTTACCTTCAGAAACTAGGGAAATGCAAATCAAAACCACAATGAAATGTAACTTCATACTAACTAGGATGGCTATTACAACAATGAAGAAAAAACAAAAAACCCACAAGTATTAGCAAGAATGTGCAGAAACTGGAATCCTCATATATTGTTGGTAGGAATTTTAAGTGGTAAAGGGACCAGGGAGAACGCACAGTGATTCCTCAAAAAGTTAAACATAAAATTACCATATGACTCAGCAATTTCACTCCTAGCTATATATCTAAAAGAACAGAACAAGAGTTGTACATGACTGTTCAAAGGCGTACTATTCACGCTAGCCAAAAAGTGGAAACAACCTACATGTCCATCTACAAGTGACTATATAAACAAAGCATGGTATACCCATACAATGGCACCTTTCTGATCATAAGACAAGCCAGTCACAAAGGCTACATATTGTATGATTCCATTTAAAATGTCTAGAATTAGCAAGACAGTAGAGATAAAAGTAGGTTAGTGGCTGCCAGCAACTGAGGAAACGGGGAAAGAGAGTAGCTGCTAATGGGTTTGGGTTTTCTTTTTGTAGTAATGGAAAATATTTTAGAACTAAGTGGTAGTGGCTGCACAACAATGAAAATGTAGTAAATACCAATGAATAATATGCTTTTAAAAATTTTATGTAAATTACTCTCCAAAAATGTAATCATTGGAAAGAAAAAAAAGGAAAAAATATAATATTCATGGATAGAAAGACTCAATGTTGTAATGATGTTGATTCTCCCTTAAGTTAATCACTAAATAAAATGCAATTTCAATCAAAATATTGATAAGACAATATTATTTATAAAGTTTATAAATAACCAATAGTACCTATTATAGTAATGAAATGCATGAAAACTATAACAATAAACACCAGTTCCAGGATAGCAAGTAATTCTGTGGAGGGATGTATAAAACAGGACTTTGTAGTGAGCATACTATTAGTATGACAAGTATTTCCTAATTAAATGTTAAGATTTTTAAACACCTCGAAAAGGAGGAAAGTGAAAAAAAAAAAAAAGGAGGAAAGTGAATGGAAAAATTAACAGGAGAAAGGATGCGGACAGAAAGAGGGGGAAGGAAGGACAGGGGATGGAAGAGAAAAGAAAGGAAACGGGGGGTGGGGGGGGGGGTCGAGGCACGGGAGGCCAGACAAAGGAAAGGGGGAAGGTGGAAGCAGGGAAAGTTAAGGGGTGAAGAAAAGAGAAGAGCAATGAGGAATTTTTCAGACATCTAGGCAGGAAGAGCAGATCACCTGAAACGCAGGGATGGAGAGGTGGGTGGGGAGGAAGGGGCAGTTGTAAATCAAAGTGGTAACAGACATTTCATTAGTACTGAATGTCAGAAGATAGTGATGCACACTGGAAGTTTTAAGAAAGCACTAATTATAATAAATATTTGTTTGAGAATAAAGCTAAAAGACAGATATGTTTATCAAGCATGAAGTAATTCAAGTCCTATAATAATATTCATCAACCTTAAAAAAAAAAACCTGAAAGACAAATCTGGCCAAATAAAAGTCGAATTAAGCATTTTAAAACCCAGGAATGAAGAAGCCATGGTAAAATAACATGATGAGCACTGAATTCATTTACAAATAAAAATGAACGTTAAACAGTCTGGAAATTGGAATTAAGGCTACAGACATATGCGTATTTTAGACCTGGCCAGTGCAAAAATAGAACTATTAAAAACCAAGAGTTATAAAGGGAGTTATGTAGAAGCACATTTGAGTGAGTAGTTAACTGCTCAACTTTCAGAGTAGGTAATTAATACTCCAAAACTGAAACACGTTTGTCAAAGACACTTCAATCTTTTCTAATTTAAGTTTCTTTAACCTATGTTTTAGATTATTTTCCCTCTCTTATGGTGAAAAATCATTCAACTGAAGTTAAACAATTCCCTCCAGTAATTTTTTTGTTGTTATTACACTGAAAACCATTAGGTTAGACCCTTTTAAAATTAAAAGTTACATCTACAGTATGAGTTTCCTGCTCTAATTTATCTATGCATCTGTCTGCATATAACCATAAAAAGACCATTAGCTATGTCTCAATGGGGGCACTACTAGGAGATTGAATAGGACAGTACTTTATTGTAAGGGACTAAAATGCAAAATTTCAACATCTCTTCTCTAAACCTTCAATCCTGCTCATACTTGAGAACAGACTAATTTTAGTAACAGTTATCTCTGGGTGATAGATGTGGGGGATATTTTAACTTCCATCTCTCTTCCTTTCTGCATTGTGTGAATGCTTTATATAGGTATCAGTTTTACATAAACAGTGTTTTATTTTTATTTTTTGGCCATGAAGCATGAGGGATGTTAGTTCCCTGACCAGGAATCAAACCTGCACCCCCAGCATTGGAAACAGGGAGTCTTAACCACTGGACCAAGAGGGACAACCCCTAGCCCTGTGTTTTTTAAAGCAGAACTATAAGAAAAAATGCCAGTAGGTTCTGACAGTTAATTCTAGGTGGGAGAATAGGAATACTTTGCTTTTTTGTATTTCTTTTTCATTTCCAAGTATAAAAACTTTAAAGTATACCGCATATAAATGCAGCATCTTTAAAACTTCTATATATCTACAATGATATAGTTGTATCAGAACTATTCAACTGTGGCTTATTGAAAACAATTTCAATTTTTTGTCCCAGTATTTTCAATAAAAATTTATCTAAAGTCATTACTTTTCCAAGATGAAATATCAGTAAGGAGTATATGTGAAAACTAAGATTCAAAGATAAAATGGTCCAAATACGTACAGAAAGGTTTAAAAATTTCATTCATCCCACTGAATCACCCAATAAACTACAATTGTTTACTTTTTGTGAAAAATCATTGTTATTTTTGAACCCTGCTTTATGGTAGTTCTGTTCTACATTCACTTCAAAAACAGAAAATCATTCCATAAAATTTATGGAAAGCAGCCACAAAAACAACTGATGCATTTATATAAAAAGCTAAGCCTCTAGGAAAAGATAAAAAGTAACCCAACCATTCACATAAATGACTGCTCCCCTCATCACATGAATTCCTAAGTGCACAGCTAGAAAATATGAAATCATACATAAAACGACTGATATTCTCTTGAGGTTTTCTCAAAGTGGTTCTGAGTCATGTAATTGAAATGCCTAAACTCATCACAAATATCCACAATGACAGTGAAGGGTTGGAATCACCTTATAACCCAAGCTAAGTTTAAAAGTTTGTAACCGAGAATAAAGAAGATATTATAGTAAGTCACCTCCCTAGAGACTCTAGACAGGTTTTAACTAGGAATCTGATTTATTTAAAAGACAATATCATACTATAAAACATAAAAGTCTACAGTTACAGGGCAGAATCCTTGCAGACACTCCTGGTGGTCCCAACAGTGACTCCCCTCCTTCCGCTCTCCCAGTAGTGCTCTTACTTTGTGGCCTCTAGCTAGAGAAGTAATGTACCCTTGGTTATCTGAGGCCCATAACCACATTCTACTTCTCTGGCCACACTCACTGCTTAAATAGTCCCATCAAGGCAAACTGCAGAAATCGTTCTTGGAATATGGCATGAACTTCTACTGGTAGGTAGCCACCTTAGAGCCAAAAGAGAAACCAGCTTTAGGTTAAAATTTAAATCATAAAAAAGTAGAAAAGATCAAGAAATGAAGTTCTCTGATGGGCTCACAGAGCTTCTGAATAAAGCAACCTTTTGAGCCAAGATGTACTGAGTTTAGATTACCTGCAAAAAAAATACGAGTCCTAACTAAGTTTAACCTCAATAATCTACTCAGAAAAAAAAAAAAAAAGGAAATCCACAACTCACATCTTACTGGCAAAGAACTTAATGTTGAAGGGGGTCCACAATATATCAATGTGGCATAAAAATTACACTGAGACAGAAGTATGAGAGTAGAC
>NW_011494673.1:2941845-2960342 GCF_000754665.1 Bison bison bison | reverse complement strand
TGTTTCTGAGCCCCGTTATTTCTATAACAGCAGAGCACCCCCCAAAGAACTCAATTGTTAAGTCCTCTCTTAGAGAGTTTCACAACCAGGGAAGTCAAAACCATCATATCTTCCATCTGTTCTCCAAAGAGCTCACTCATCTGCCTTAAAAGCCATTTGCTTTCCAGTAAGTGCCCTTTCTCCCTCTCCCCGTTCCCTACTAAGATACGATACACATCCCAAATTCTAACAGCTTCCTTGATTAATATTTTTCTGTGAACTCAAAATCTGTGCTCTTGCTCATCTGGTTTTGCAGTCTTTGGGTGCAAACTCAAAACCAACAGAATGATCTTGGTTCACTTCCAAGGCACACCATTGAATATCACAGTAATCCAAGTCTATGCCCCAACCACTAATGCTGAAGAAGCTGAAGTTGAACAGTTCTCTGAAGACCTACAAGACCTTCTAGAAGTAATACCAAAAAATGACGTCCTTTTCATCACAGGGGACTGGAATGCAAAAATAGGAAGTCAAGAAATACCTGGAGTAACAGACAAGTTTGGCCTTGGAGTACAAAATGAAGTAGGGCATGGGCTAACAGAGCTTTGCGAAGAGAACACACTGGTCATACCGAACACCCTCTTCCAACAATACAAGAGTCGACTCTACACATGGACATGACCAAATGGTCAATACCGAAATCAGATTGATTCTTTGCAGCCAAAGATGGAGAAGCTCTATATAGTCAGGGGAGAAGGCAATGGCAATCCACTCCAGTGTTCTTGCCTGGAGAATCCCAGGAATGGCGGAGCCTGGTGGGCTGCCGTCTATGGGGTCGCACAGAGTCGGACACGACTGAAGCGACTTAGCAGCAGAAGCAGCATACAGTCAGGAAAAACAAGACCGGGAGCTGACTGTGGCTCAGATCATGAACTCCTTATTGCAAAATTCAGACTTAAATTGAAGAAAGTAGGGAAAACCACCAGACCATTCAGGTATGACCTAAATCTAATCCTGTACAATTGATTATAAAGTGGAAGTGACAAATAGATTCAAGGGACTAGATCCGATAGACAGAGTGCCTGAAGAATTATGGACAGAGGTTCGTAATACTGTACAGGAGATGGTGATCAAAACCATCCCAAAGAAAAAGAAATGCAAAAAGGCAAAATGTTTGTCTGAGAAGGCCTTACAAATAGCTGAGAAAAGAAGAGAAGCGAAAGGCAAAGGAGAAACGGAAAGATACCCATCTGAATGCAGAGTTCCAAAGAACAGCAAATAGAGATAATTTCTTAGCCTTTCTAAGTGAACAATGCAAAGAAATAGAGGAAAAAATAGAATGGGAAAGACTAGAGATCGCTTCAAGAAAATTAGAGATACCAAGGGAACATTTCATGCAGAGATGGGCACAATTAAGGAAAGAAAAGGTATGGACTTAGAAGCAGAAGATATTAAGAAGAGGTGGCAAGATACACAGAACCATACAAAAAAGATCTGAATGACCCAGATAACCACGATGGTGCACTCACTCACTTGAGCCAGACATCCCGGAATACGAAGTCAGATGGGCCTTAGAAAGAAGCATCACTACAAACAAAGCTAGTGGAGGTGATGAAATCCCAGCTATTTCAAATTATAAAATATGATGCTGTTAAAGTGCTTCGTTCAATATGCCAAAAATTTGGAAAACTCAGCAGTGGCCACAGGACTGGAAAAGGACAGACTTTATTTTGAGGGGCTCCAAAATGACTGCAGATGGTGACTGCAACCATGAAATTAAAAGACGCTTGCTCCTTGGAAGAAAAGTTATGACTAACCTAGACAGTATATTAAAAAGCAGAGACATTACTTTGCCAATAAAGGACCATCTAGTCAAAGCTATGGTTTTTCTAGTAGTCGTGTGTGGATGTGAGAGCTGGACTCTAAAGAAAGCCGAGCGCCAAGAATTGATGCTTTTGAACTGTGGTGTTGGAGAAGACTCTTGAGAGTCCCATGGAGAGCAATGAGATCCAACCAGTCCATCCTAAAGGAAATCAGTCCCGAATATTCATTGGAAAGACTGATGCTGAAGCTCCAACACTTTGGCCACCTGATGCAAAGAACTGACTCATTAGAAAAGACCCTGATGCTGGCAAAGATTGAAAGCAGGAGGAGAGGGGGACGACAGAGGATGAGATGGTTAAATGGCATCACTGACTCAATGCACATGAGTTTGAGTAAATTCCAGGAGTTGGTGATGGACAGAGAGGCCTGGCGTGCTGCAGCCCATGGGGTCGCAAAGAGTAGGACACGACTGAGCGACTGAACTGAACCAAGAACTTCCAGATGTTTAAGCTGGATTTAGAAAAGGCAGAGGAACCAGAGATGAAATTGCCAATATCCCCTGGATCATAGGAAAAAGAATTTCAGAAAAACACCCACTTCTGCTTCACTGACTATGCTAAAGCTTTTGACAGTGTGGATCACAACAAACTATGGAAAATTCTGAAAGAGATGGGAATACCAGAGCACCTTATCTGCCTCCTGCAAAACCTGTGTGCAGGTCAAGAAGCAACAGACAAAACCAGACATGGAACAACGGACTGGTGTATAGAGTACATCATGCGAAATGCCAGGCTGGATGAAGCACAAGCTGAAATCAAGACTGCCGGGAGAAAAATCAGTAACTTCAGATATGCAGGTTACACCACCTTTATGGCAGAAAGCGAAGAAGAACTAAAGAGCCTCCTGATGAAAGTTAAAGCAGTGAGTGAAAAAGCTGGCTTAATACCCAACATTCAAAAAACTAAGATCATGGCATCCGGTCCCATCACTTCATGGCAAATAGACGGGGAGACAATGGAAACAATGACAGACTTTATTTTCTTGGGCTCCAAAATCACTGCAGATGGTGACTGCAGCCATGAAATTAAAAGACACTTGCTCCTTGGAAGAAAAGCTATGACAAACCAAGACAATGTATTAAAAAGCAAAGATAATACTTTGCCAAGGTCCTATTATAGTCAAAGCTATGAGCTATTCCAAATCCTGAAAGATGATGCTGTGAAAGTGCTGCACTCAATATGCCAGCAAATTTGGAAAACTCAGCAGTGGCCACAGGACTGGAAAAGGTCCGTTTTCATTCCAATCCCAAAGAAAGGCAATGCCAAAGAATGCTCAAACTACCGCACAATTGCACTCATCTCACACGCTAGTAAAGTAATGCTCAAAATTCTCCAAGCCAGGCTTCAGCAATATGTGAACCGTGAACTTCCTGATGTTCAAGCTGGTTTTAGAAAAGGCAGAGGAACCAGAGATCAAATTGCCAACATCCGCTGGATCACTGAAAAAGCAAGAGAGTTCCAGAAAAACATCTATTTCTGCTTTATTGACTATGCCAAAGCCTTTGACTGTGTGGATCACAATAAACTGTGGAAAATTCTGAAAGAGATGGGAATACCAGACCACCTGATCTGCCTCTTGAGAAATTTGTATGCAGGTCAGGAAGCAACAGTTAGAACTGGACATGGAACAACAGACTGGTTCCAAATAGGAAAAGGAGTTCGTCAAGGCTGTATATGGTCACCCTGCTTATTTAACTTATATGCAGAGTACATCATGAGAAACGCTGGACTGGAAGAAACACAAGCTGGAATCAAGATTGCCGGGAGAAATATCAATAACCTCAGATATGCAGATGACACCACCCTTATGGCAGAAAGTGAAGAGGAATTCAAAAGCCTCTTGATGAAAGTGAAAGTGGAGAGTGAAAAAGTTGGCTTAAAGCTCAACATTCAGGAAACGAAGATCATGGCATCCAGTCCCACCACTTCATGGGAAATAGATGGGGAAACAATGGAAACAGTGTCAGACTTTATTTTTCTGGGCTCCAAAATCACTACAGATGGCGACTGCAGACATGAAATTAAAAGACCCTTACTCCTTGGAAGGAAAGTTATGACCAACCGAGATAGCATATTCAAAAGCAGAGACATTACTTTGCCAACAAAGGTCCATCTAGTCAAGGCTATGGTTTTTCCTGTGGTCATGTATAGATGTGAGAGTTGGACTGTGAAGAAGGCTGAGCCCTGAAGAATTGATGCTTTTGAACTGTGGTGTTGGAGAAGACTCTTTGAGAGTCCCTTGGACTGCAAGGAGATCCAACCAGTCCATTCTGAAGGAGATCAGCCCTGGGATTTCTTTGGAAGGAATGATGCTAAAGCTGTAACTCCAGTACTTTGGCCACCTCATGCGAAGAGTTGACTCATTGGAAAAGACTCTGATGCTGGGAGGGATTGGGGGCAGAAGGAGAAGGGGACGACAGAGGATGAGATGGCTGGATGGCATCGCTGACTCGATGGACGTGAGTCTGAGTGAACTCCGGGAGTTGGTGATGGACAGGGAGGCCTGGCATGCTGTGATTCATGGGGTCGCAAAGAGTCGGACATGACTGAGCGACTGATCTGATCTGATGGTTTTACCAGTAGTCATGTACGGATGTGAGAGTTGGAACATAAAGAAGGCTAAGCGCTAAAGAATTGATGCTTTTGAATTTCTGAACTGTGGTGCTGGAGAAGACTCTTAGTCCCTTGGACTGCAAGGAGATTCAACCAGTCAATCCTAAAGGAAATCAATCCTGAATATTCATTGGAAGGACTGATGCTGAGGATGAAGTTCCAATACTTTAGCCACCTGATGTGAAGATCCGACTCATTGGAAAACACCCTGATGTTGGGAAAGAGTGAAGGCAGGAGGAGAAGGGGAAGATAGAGGACAAGATGGCTGGATGGCATCACTGACTCGATGGACATGAATTTGATCAAGCTCCGGGAGTTGGTGATGGACAGGAAAGCCTGGCATGCTGCAGTCCATGTTGTTGCAAAGAGTCAGACACGACGGAGAGACTGACGGCAACAACAAACAGTGAACCTACAAGAAGACAAGTCTTTCTTCCCCTACAAAGTTAACTACTTAATATTCCATCTTCAGATCTAAAAACTGGGACTTGTCATATCTAAAGTGATAGCAATGAAATTAGGAAAAATGACCTCTCTTTTTCCAGTCTATATCCAATTATTGCACTGTTTTCCTTTCTGACTCACTCCTTCCAGACATTCATAAAATCTTTAAATGCTCTTCTGGCAGCATCATTCAAGAACTGACACTGACTACTATTTTACAGTCACAGCAAATTCAAGTTTAACAGGTATGTGTCAAGTATTTTAGATCAAAGTAAAAATCCTTAATCCACAATAAGGAAAATATAATGGAGCCGAAGAAAGAACACCAGCTATTAACACTGTTCATCTGAAAAGAGGGAAGGAGAAAGACCAAAGACGGTAATTTTTGCTTTGTATTTCCCTGTATCATTTTGTTTCTCTTGTTCTAATATTATGTGTTCCATTTATAAGGAGAAAAACATCAAATAAAGAAAAGCACTTTACAAATTTGTATCCTGGTACTTTAAATATCTTTCTGGAAAACTATCCTCAAGAACACTAACCCCCATATAAATGGAAAAGATTCCCCTGTCACTAAGAAATCATTCCAGAAAAGAAGCATTTATGCCTACACAGACACACATACAAACACACAGTCTCACACACTCACATGCTCCTAAAATCCAAAGATTGTAGACATCTGGATACTGATGCCCCCTTTTCCCCCACAGCTAAGGATGTGGCCTCACCTGTGACTGGGGAGAGTTGGATATTTGTAAATAGTCCTTAAAATGAAAGAAAATAAATGTGTAGATCTTGATGATCAACAACACTCTGACTAAAACAGAGAGATGGAAAAGCAAGAATTGAGCTTTTCCATGTCATTATAGATGTTTCCACATTTGAAAAAACCCGGAGGTTAGGCAAAGCTCTGCTGAAATACTACAACTGATTCTGCCCTTTGTGGCCACCTTAAATTGGACTGTGAAGAAAGCTGAGCGCCGAAGAATTGATGCTTTTGAACTGTGGTGTTGGAGAAGACTCTTTGAGAGTCCCTTGGACTCCAAGGAGATCCAACCTGGTCCATTCTAAAGGAGATCAGCTCTGGGTGTTCTTCGGAAGGAATGATGCTAAAGCTGAAACTCCAGTACTTTGGCCACCTCATCCAAAGAGCTGATTCATTGGAAAAGACTCTGATGCTGGGAGGGATTGGGGGCAGGAGGAAAAGGGGACGACAGAGGATAGATGGCTGGATGTCATCACCGACTTGATGGACGTGAGTCTGAGTGAACTCCGGGAGCTGGTGATAGACAGGGAGGCCTGGCGTGCTGCAATTCATGGGGTCACAAAGAGTCGGACAGGACTGAGTGATTGAACCAAACTGAACTGAAGCCACTATCTCCATGCATTAAAAATATGTGGGTCTCAAACTTAAGCATGTATCAGAATCACCTGGAGGGCTTGTTAAAACATAAAACAGACTGCTACGCTCCCAATGATCTAAAAATTATGTACCTAAAATCATTCCACTAAAAGTGATATTACAGAGGAAACGAGCTAAAACACAAGTCTTCCTAAACAACGGGTGAAAATGATGCAAGTTTCCTAACTGCTTAACCTACAAGTAAATGGAAAAGACTGCCCTATTACTGACAAAATAACACCAGAAAGGAAGCATTTATACCTATACAAACACTCCTCTTTCACTTCTAAAACCTAAAAAGCATAGAGTAAATGTGGTTTAGTATTTTGAATCTCAGTTAATTATCCAACAAAAAATTAAATCAGCATCACATATGTCATGTGTTAACTCCAATTAATCTAGTTATTAAGAAGAATGCAAAGAATCTAACTATCATTTAATAAGAATAATGTAAGCACATATTCTTTACCAACTGAGCTCTTCAAGCTCCTTGCAGTTCCTTGGACTGCAAGGATATCGAACCAGTTAATCCTGAAGGAAATCAGGCCTGAATATTCATTGGAAGGACTGATGCTGAAGCTCCAATACTTTGTCCACCTGATTCAAAGAACTGACTCATTTGAAAAGACACTGATGCTGGGAAAGACTGAAGGCGGGAAGAGAAGAGGATGACAGAGGATGAGATGGTTGGATGGCATCACCAACTCGATGGACATGAGCTTGAGTAAGCTCCAGGAGTTGGTGATGGAAAGGGAAGCCTGGCATGCTGCCGTCCATGGGGTTCCAAGGAATCGGACACGACTGAGCGACTGAACTGAACTGAAGCACGTATTCCTTGCATGATCATGTTTAACAGAAAATGCAGTGTAGAAAAATTTCACAGTATTAGTATGCAGAGTCATGGTTAACTTTTCAGTATATAATGACTACTAGAGATACACTCTCTCTCACCTCCTCCCCCAAAGACCTTCCCTACGTGGAAATAAACAAGAGAAGCTGACATCTCTTATTTTCCATATTTACCTCTATACCCTGTCCCTTTTCAATGACTATAACTTTGGTTCTTTCTTAGAATTAAAACTCAGCTTGCAAATGTGAAATCTTTTATTTATGAAATTTTCTTTAAACAGGGCACTTATCCCCAATATTCACTTCCTCTGTTAACCCTTCTTAATTTTTATCCACTGAAATGATTTTTATTAAAAAAATAAAATTTAAAAACCTTTTCTCATCACTCGTTCTTACATACACTGTCTCAAAAGGGCCCTACAAGTGCTACAATTCAACACTAATAAGAGAAATCTGGAGAAGTTTTCTGATGTGCCTTTGCTTTTCAAAATTATTTTTGTGCCTGTTTTAAAGAGTATATTGCATACCTGATCCATATCTAAAGTTGTTTCTATCATTTCCTGAAACTTGGAGAAGTCAGAACGAAGATCAATAAGAGGAGTCACAAAAACTGCCAGAAACAATGCCTGATGTTTTCCTAAAAGAAAGAAAAAGAAAAGTAAATAAGTAGGTCCTATTTTTAAGAATACAAAACTACAAATCATAAAAATCTAATTATAATGAGCAGCATTTGATCCCAAAAAGTACAAACTGTGCAGCAGATCTCTGAAGTTACTCAGTAGGATACCTTAATTCAAACGTGTTTAGGACTTATATGCAAAGGGAAATGGTCTGGCATTCAAAACCCCCTACTAATAAAACAGTGCCTCCCCCACAAGTCTGTGAAAGAGTGAGTCAAAGTCGTTCAGTCGTGTTCGACTCTTTGCGACCCCATGGACTATATAGTCCGTGGGATTCTCTAGGCCAGAATACTGGAGTGGATAGCCTTTCCCTTCTCCGGGAAATCTTCCCAACCCAGGGATCGAACCCAGGTCTCCTGCATTGGTGTGGATTCTTTATCAACTGAGCCACAAGGGAAGCCCCCACAAGCCTGTAATCTCCTTCATAAGCAGTGCTATATACAGAAACGTGACATTAATTACAACCAAATGAACTGTGTTTCCTTGCAGATTTAACAATCCCAAGTCAACGTTATTAAAATAAAGTATCTCTAACTTACCTTATAAACCCCTAATTTCCATTAGTAATACAGTGTTCCAATTAACAGAGGCTAAATCAAGTCATGTATTTACACTGGAACTTTGCTTGATGTTGTTTAAAAGCACATGCTGGGAAATCATGTGAGGAGAAGTAAGTGAAGCAACAGAATCTACAGCTTGAAAGGCCTGAGTAGAGAGCTGGGAACCAATCCCTGCTCTCATACTTACTGGCTCTGTGATCTGAAGCCGCCTTTTCCTTGTCTATTGTAATGGAAGTAGTAACAACAGCTACCCAGAAGATGAAAGAGTAGACCACCATACACAACACTTAGTATATATAGTACTTGAGACTTAATAGAAGCTCAGCAATGGTTATCATGTATTATTATTGGTTGTAACACAGAATTTTTTTTTCTAATATCCAGTAAATTCCTTTAGAAGAACTCTGCAAGTGATCTCTGCTGCTGCTGCTGCTAAGTCGCTTCAGTCATGTCCGACTCTATGCGACCCCATAGACGACAGCCCACCAGGCTCCCCTGTCCCTGGGATTCTCCAGGCAAGAGTACTGGCGTGGGTTGCCATTGCCTTCTCCAAAGCAATCTCTAGCATACTGCATTTTACTCCAAAGCAGCAGTTACCAGCCTTTACAGAAGTAGGGGAAGCTCTTGGGAAGATGATGAAAAAGCTACGATGGCAGTCAAACAATTATGAGAATTCATTTATTATTATTAATCACAACAGTCTCTACACATATTGAGAAAACAGTACATATGTGTGAAACATTATTTGGACAGTCCGTAAACAACACTTTGCCCACATAATGTCTGTTGTGCTACAATGTCTGGTTCTTTAGTCTGAATTAGCTCACATGCGATTGGTTAAGAGGGGAATGATGGCAGCAAAACAGGGTGCTAGCACGGATTCACAAATGATTTCTCCTCCAGACCACTAAAGTTTTGAAGAGATCAAGGCCAAGCTTTCCCACAATTAAAGAGTAAGCTTGGCAACAGCTACTTGACCTCACGGTAGCTGGCTTAACCATTATACTTTCCACTATGAAAAGTGGATATGTATATCTACATTCTTATAAGATATGTAGAAAGGCTGAATATAGATGAAGAGTACAAAAACATCTGCCAGTGTTTAAAAAAATTTTTTTTTCTAACTGAACTGTATATTCCCTGGTACAGATTTTTAACTTGGTTGAAACTGACCTTTATTTGAAGTAAATGCCCCTGAAGGGCACCTCAAAGGAGGGAAAAAAAAGAGTCCCAAACTTAAAAGCTTCAAGTCACTTGATGCTGATATTGGGTACAAATCCAATGGAGATTTATGTAGGCTACTATTTTTGTTTTAATTAATTTTTATTGGAGTATAGTTGTTTTACAGTAGGCTTCATTAAGGTTTGTTAACGCTTTTGTTAGCAATCATTTAAAATTTTTCATATATTTTGAGGTCTACCTTATCACTATTTTTTCTGTTAAGTTCTCTTCTACCACATGACTTTGAAGAAGGTTAAGGTTTCCTGAAAAAACACAAGCAGTATCACTGTAGCAACACCTGTACAAAGTTCAGAATATTTCCTCTAGTCCCTTACACACAGGCCCACTTGCTGGAGCTGTTCTCAGTTAATGTCCCTTCTCTGCTCACTTGCTCCCTATCCTGCAAGCCTTATCTAGCATCTTTTTAAATAAATTAATTGATATCAGAGTATAATTGCTTTACAATGTTAAGTTAGTTTCTGTTGTACAGCAAAATGAATCAGTTACACACACGTATATATCCCCTCTTTTTTGGATTTCCTCCCCATTTAGTTCATCCCAGAGCACTGAGTAGAGTTCCCCGTGCTATACAATTGATTCTCGTTAGTTATCTACTTTGAATATAGTTGTGTATATATGTCAGTCCCAGTCTACCAACTCGTCCCGCCCTGCCCTGCTCCTCCTTGATAGCCACTGGTTTGCTTTCTGCATTTGTGGCTCTACTTCTGCAAGGAAGTTCATCAGTACCACTTCTCTAGATTTCACATACAAGTGATATTATACAATATTCTTCTTTTCTTTCTGACTTACTTCACTCTATATGACAATCTCTAGGTCCCTCTATATCACTGCAAATGGAATTATTTTATTCCTTTTCACGGCTGAGTAATACTCTACCGTGTCTAAGTACCACATCTTCTTCTCTATTGGTTTTTCTATCTATTGGCTGCACCACGTGGCTAGGGAGACATTAGTTCCCTGACCAGTGATCAAACCTGGGCCCTCAGCAGTAAAAAGCTCAGAGTCCTAACCACGGGACTGCCAAGGAATTCCCCAGCATCTTGAATTCCTTTCCCTATTCGTAAGTTGTACTGAGCCCTAGGTGCCAATTTCAGCTGGTTCCCCCCTCCAACTGGTTATGGTTTTAATTAAAAAATAACAGCTCTATTGAGATATGATTCATATACCAAACAATTCTTCATTTTAAAGTATACAATTCAATGGTTTTCAGTATATTCACAGATCTAGGCAATAACAACCACAATCAATTTTCAAACTGTCACTGCTCTCAAAAGAAACAAGGAACCCTACACCCATTAGCAATAACTTACAATTTTCCTCCAACCCCCTGCCACCCCTTCAAGCCTAGGCAACCACTACTCCTCCACTCTATGGATTTGCTTCTTCTGGTCTTTTCATATAAAAGGATATTACACTGTGACTGCCTTTTTTCACTTAGCATAATGCTTTCAAGGTTCATCCATGTTGTATCATGCATCAGTACTTCATTCCTTTTGACTGAGGAACAATATTCCATTGTATGGATATGCCACATTTTATTTATTCATTCACCAACTGATGGGCACCATTGAGTTTTTCCATATACTCCATTTTCAACTAGCTACCACAATCTGAAAAGCTCTACATGATCTATCCTAGGGTCTTAAAGGTACACAGATCCTTGAATTCAAGGTAGTACATAAACAAAGAGAAATTAATCTCATCTTCATTTTCTGTAACCTCTAACTGGAACCAAGCATTTTCTTCCACCGTTAATGTAAGTAATAAATCACAGTAGTATTATCAGTACCTTCCAATGTTAATATAAGTAATAAATCACACAGTATTATTTTATTTGTAATCAACTTTATTTTTGGGGGGCTCCAAAATCACTGCAGATGGTGACTGCAGCCATGAAATTAAAAGACGCTTACTCCTTGGAAGGAAAGTTATGACCAACCTAGATAGCATATTCAAAAGCAGAGACATTACTTTGCCAACAAAGGTTCATCTAGTCAAGGCTATGGTTTTTCCAGTGGTCATGTATGGATGTGAGAGTTGGACCGTGAAGAAAGCTGAGCACCGAAGAATTGATGCTTTTGAACTGTGGTGATGGAGAAGACTCTTGAGAGGCCCATGGACTGCAAGGAGATCCAACCAGTCCATTCTGAAGGAGATCAGCCCTGGGTGTTCTTTGGAAGGAATGATGCTAAAGCTCAAACTCCAGTACTTTGGCCACCTCATGTGAAGAGTTGACTCATTGGAAAAGACTCTGATGCTGGAAGGGATTGGGGGCAAGGGGAAAAGGGGACAACAGAGGATGAGATGGCTGGATGGCATCTCTGACTTGATGGACGTGAGTTTGAGTGAACTCCGGGAGTTGGGGATAGGCAGGGAGGCCTGGTGTGCTGCAATTCATGGGGTCGCAAAGAGTCGGACACGACTGAGCAACTGAACTGAATCAACTAAAATTCCAAACGTTTTCATATCACAGTTTTTGGAGATAACTAGATAACTTTAACATTTAAACTCATTAGTTCAAAGTTAAAGTAGAACTTCACCCAAACCACGTTTTTTAATGCATTAATAAAAAGCACATATTTCTCAAGAATATTTTATATTCTGATAAGTGTGTTTCAATATAAATGGCTTCCTATTTAACTCTATGTGTTTTATTTTATGCATTTAAAAACATTATTCTGAGAAGTGGTTCAAAGGCTTTATTGGAAGTCAAAAGGGTCCAAGCATAAAAATGTTAAAAACCTCAAAAGACCTCACCTCCTAACAGTGCCCTTATTCTCCATCTCTATGGTTGACAACCCTAGCTTCTCTTCACTCCTTCAACAAGTTAAGCTGTAGGCACTTATTCTAGCTACTCCCACTAGCCTCCCCTATATCTTAACAGTCGGCTCTCTGTCATCATTGAGATTTACCTGAAACAGCAATTCCATGGAGAGGCCATCTTCAACCACCATATCTAGTGTCTTCCTGGCCTAGCCAAGTTATTCTATCACATGAAAATATTATGCTTTCTTTGTTGTACTATTTGAAGTTCTTGCTCATTTATTTGTCTGTCTTTACTCTTCCACAATTACAGAACCTCCATAAAGACAGACTTTATCTGTCATATCTGCCACTGTACTTCCTAGAACAATGCCCAGCACAAAGCAGGCAACTGACAACCATCTCCTCAATGAATGACTTTATGAAGGGAGCAAAGGAGTAAAGAAGCAGTCAGTCACTGGTCATTAGTTCTGATACACGCAATACTCATCTAGCAAGGATAACAAACATCACACAGGGAAATAATTGCTAGCTTCTTAATTTGTCAAAATGTGGAATGTCTTAAGTAATCAAATTCAATAATATTTCTAAGAACTCCAGATTCATTGTCAGCCCCTAAAAACTCATTTATGACTCCCTGAAGATTTCATTTTCAAGAATGCAGCTACATATTCAATGGAGAAAAGACAGCCTTCAGTAAACAATCCTGGGGAGACTGGATATTCACACGTAAAAGAATGAAACTAGACCCTTAAGTGCTCCACTCACAAAAGTTAACTCAAAATGGATTAAATACTTAAACAGGATAAGACCTGAAAACATGAAACTTCTAAAAGAAATCATGGGGGGGAACCTCCTTGACATGGGTCTTGGCAATGATTTTTTTGGATAGAACACCCAAAGCACAAGTAATAAAATTAAAAATAAACTAAAGGGACTACATCAAACCAAAAAGCTTCTGCATAATAAAAGAAACAATCAACAAATGAAAAGGCAACCTATGGAAGGAGAGAAAATATCTGCAAACCATTTATCTGATAAGGTGTTAATATCCAAAGTAGATAAAGAACTAACAGAACTCAATAGCAAAAAGAAAACCCAATTAATCCGATTTTAAAATGGGCAAAAGCCATGAATAGACATTTCACTAAAGTAGATATATGAATGGCCAATAGATACATGAAGAGAAGCTCAAAATTAGGGAAATGAAAATTAAAACCACAGTAACACTTCAGGCTCATTAAAATGGCCATAATCAAAAAGACAAGAGATAACAAAGAACAAAGGTAAGGATGAGAGAAAAGGAAACATGAGCACTCTTGGGGAGATTGTAAACTGGTGCAGCCACTATGTAAAACAGTATGGAGGAGCCTCAAAAATTAAAAACAGAACTACCATGGGACTTCCCTCATGGCCCAGTGGCTAAGACTCCGAGCTCCTAATGCAGTGGGGCCTGGGTTTGATCCTTGGTCAGGGAATAAGATCCCACATGTCTCAAATAAGACACAGTGCAGCCAAATTAAAAAAAAAAAAAAAATAGAACTACCATATGATCTAGCAATTTCACTCCTGGGAATATAACCAAAGCAAACAAAAACACTGATTGGAAAAGATATGTGCACCTCCATGTTTGTAGCAGCATTATTCACAATAGACAAAATATGGAAACAACCTAAGTATATGCCAATGGATAAAGGGTTAGAGAAAATGTGATTACATACACACACATACAGATACACACACAGACTACTATTCTACCATTAAAAAACAAAACAAGGAAGACTGCCATGTGTGACATGAATGGACCTTGAGGGCATTATGCTAAGTGAAATGAGTCAGAAAAAGACAAACGGTGATCTCACTTATCTGTGAAATCTTAAAACAACAACAAAAATAATAATGCATAGATAAAGGGATCAGATTTGTGGCTGGGAGGAGAGGAGAGCTGGAGGAAGGAGGTCCAAAGGCACAAACTTCTAGATACAAGATAATTAAACAGTACGGATATAATGTACAGCATGATGACTACAGTTAACACTGCTATATGACGTATATGAAAACTATTAAGCAGTACTTTGGCCACCTCATGTGAAGAGTTGACTCATTGGAAAAGACTCTGATGCTGGGAGGGATTGGGGGCAGGAGGAGAAGGGGACGACAGAGGATGAGATGGCTGGATGGCATCACTGACTCGATGGACGTGAGTCTGAGTGAACTCCGGGAGTTGGTGATGGACAGGGAGGCCTGGCGTGCTGCGATTCATGGGGTCGCAAAGAGTCGGACACGACTTGAGCGACTGAACTGAACTGAAATCCTAAGAGTTCTCATCACAAGGAAAAATTTTAGAAGAGTGTGGTTGTGTGCCTCAGAAACTGCTGCAATGTTTAGGTCATTAAATAAGCCTAAATACTTACATTTCTGTAACAACCCAAACAAAGCATAATCTAATCTCTATCAAACATTTTATCATTTACTATGATAAAAATTAGAACAAATTTCAGGATAGACTGAAAGCTCCTAAGTTTATGAAGAGAAACTGGTTCATTAAGATGTACTCTGGAATCACACCCAAGCCAGCTTCTAAATCTAAACCTTAACTGGTGCATTAACACCAGTTCTGGGACTTTTCTCCATCTCGCCTGTGTTCACGCCACTGATTGAGAGAAATACTAAGGAGACAATCCTTTAGAGACGTTAATTTTCAGGGGACTTCCCTGGGGCTTCAGTGGTTAGACTCAGGGCTTTCATTGAACCCAGGGCCTGGGTCAATCCCTGTCCAGGATCAAGGATCTCATAAGTCAGATGGCATGGCCAAAACAAAAAAAAGTTAATTTTCTACTGGCAAAAACACTAATGAAAACTACTTTGACATGTGCATTGCCCCAAAATAAAATGTTGGTACTTTTCTGATAAACTCATTACAAAGGAAGACAAGCAAGGATAACAACAGGGAAATACAGGAAGGTTTTGGAAACAAAACCAGGACAGGAGTGTACCCAAAGGTAGGAACAAGGTCGGCTTAGCCAAAGAAATGACTGTAAAGGTGAAAATCTAAGATGAAGAGAACAGGGCTTCCCTGGCAGTTCAGTGATAAAAGAATCCACCTGCCAATGCAGGAGATACACAGGTTCGATCCCTGATCTGGGAGGAGCCCACATGACAGGGAGCAACTAAGCCTGTGTGCTGCAACGACTGAGCCTGTGCTCTAGAGCCCAGGGAGCAGAAACTACTGAAGCCCTCTCGTTCTAGAGGCCGTTCTCCACAATAAGAGAAGCCATGCACCAAAATGAAGAGTAGGCCCCATTGCCACAACTAGAGAAAAGACGCCACCACAGCAACGAAGACCTAGCACAGCCAAAAGCAAAAAACTTATATTTTAAAAAAAGGTTTAAAGTACATTAAAAAAAAAAAGATGAAGAGAACAAAGCCAAGTGAGATGAGAAGGGAAAAATGTCTGAATCTAAAGGAATAGCACATACAAAGGCTGATGATTGTGCAGTATATGTGAGGTCCAGAGGATGTTCAAGTTCACATGAATAGACAAAAAACAAATGCAATTTGTGTTTTCAAACTGCAGACCTTTCTCCAACATAAAATTTAAAAATCTTAGCATTTTTGACAGGAAAAAAAAAAGTCAAAGTACATTGTATTTGTTTCAAGTTTTATATATTATTTCAGTTAATAATTTGTTTTTATAGACACTGAATACAGTGTCTATGTATTGTTAAAAACAAGACAATGGGCCCCAAATGGAGTTGCTTATACTAAGTCCCAGGTCATCAAATCAAGGCTTACCTTAATTATAATTTTGTCTCTCCCAGAAACGGAATTTTAAGCCAGTCAATTGGGAATCACCTGATCAGCACCAGTTAGATAATGTGCTTGATTGATAGGCCCCTACAATCTCCCTAAAGGAAAGAGACCTTACCATAACCAGCTGTTTTGTCAAAATTAACTTGTTTCTGCTCCCTTCTGCCTATGAAAGTCTTTCATTTTGTCAGATACAGGTCTTTTCTATCTCCTGCCCCGTTTCTGAACTGTTGAATAAAGCCAGTAAGATCCTTAAAATTTACTCAGTTGAATTTTGTTTCTTAACAGTGCATAGACACACCCACGGGAGTGCACTGAGTCAAATGAAAACGTATATCTTACTGTGAAAAGTGGAAGTGTTAGTTGCTCAGTTGTGTCCAACTCTTTGCAACCCCATGGACTATAGCCCACCAGGCTCCTCTGTCCATGGGATTTCCCAAGCAAGAATACTGGAGTGGGTTGCCATTTCCTTCTCCAATCTTACTTTGAGTCATAGTCAAAAAGTGTAAGAAACACTGGCAATGAGTACTAGCAGAGAAAGGAAAGACAGGGATAGGCAGAGCCTATCTATGAGGGGCCTTTCAAACCAGCTCATACTCTAATCCTAAAGGCAGTGAAAAACCCCTGAAGGGCTAATGACATTTATATTTTTACATATAAATATATTTACATATTAAGAAAGACAGCTGGCTGAAGCAGATAATGGATTAGAGAGTGCTAAGGCAAAAGACAGCAAAAGCATTAGGAGGCTGACAGTAGTTCAGGTAAGAAAGGATTATAGCCTGGGCTAGGGAGCTGGCAGTGGGATGGAAAGGTGTCTGAGGTGAAGAATACATATGATGCGATACCAGCAGGACCTGGTAACTGAGTGAATGCAACGAGAGAGGGGCACGAGGCAAGGCTGATTCCCAAGGCTTAGGCTACCGGGCAGATGACTGGGGCCATTTTACAGAGAATACACCAAAGAAGAGTTTAGAGAGGAGAATTCACAGTAGACATTGAAACATGGGCCTTTATGGGAAATCCTCAGTCAGTTCCCATTCAGTGATAATCAGTGGTCTGACTAGCAGTGGTCCACTTTAGTCAGACCATGACTTCCCCAGCTCATCAGCTGATCAGCCCACCATTCCGCACTATTTATCTGTAACCTGCCTGGTCTTATCCACTACAGGCAGATGGCAACCACACCACTGGCCCCCAGCTTCCCACCACAAGAAGACTTTCCTAGATCAGTGTGTGGCAAAGTTGAGGCTGCTAGGTAAATTGGCTGCAGTTGCACCAAAATTATTGGTAAACATCTTTCTCAAATCATTTACATCTTATTTAATGTAACTAAGAAATAAGTGGAAATGGCTGGCAAAACGATTAAGAAAAAGACACTAAGATGTTCTAATCAAGTTAAATGAGTAAGTAACACTAAAATCAAAATGAACTATAGGGAAGTTCTGGATAACATATGAGGTGCTTCTTTACACGTGTCCTCCTGACACTAACTCAGGTCCAAGGCCTGCCACTAGTCATAGATCTGCTCAGTCAGACTTTCCAAAATAGTTTAAGACCAGAAAAACCAACCTAAAGTCTAAATTAATTATAAAGTTAGTATTAGGGACTTCCCTGGCAGTCCAGTGGATACGAATCTACCTGCCAACACAGGGAACATGGGTTCAATCCCTGTTCCTGGAAGATCTCACGTGCTGTGGAGCGACTAGGTCCGTGTGCCGTAACTACTGAGCCCACGTGCTACAAGCACTGACACCTACACACCTAGAGCCTGTGCTCAGCAACAAGGGAAGCCACTGAACGGGAAGCCCATGCACAGCAATGAAGAGTAGCCCCCACTCGCAGCAACTAGAGAAAGCCCATGTGACAGAAACGAAGATCAGCCAAAAAGACAATTAAATAAATTAAGAAAAATAATAATAAAGTTAGTTTAGCATTCTTGTTCCAGTAAATATTTTGGTATATGGGAATAAAAAGACATGAGTTTCAACTAACAAAGATTTAAAAATTTATTCTATGCCCACCTTCCCATGACTAATTTAACATAATTTTCTCGTGTTTTTAATTCCAGGCTAGAAGTTTTATTAAGTACAATTAAACTTTATCTCACCCTTAAATATATTTATGAAATGGATTTAAAAATTCATGTAAGTGGAAAAAAGGTTGGCAAGATGCTAATTAAAGTTTACAGTATTCACACAAATATGAGGTTGGAGTCAAAATATTACCAAATTAGTAAAGAAACCAAGAGCTGAAGTGCAGTGAATCACAG